>NW_024520096.1:146338-160336 GCF_017590135.1 Pyrgilauda ruficollis
GGGGGGCCCCCCCCCCCCCCCCCCCCCCCTGGGGCCGCCCCCCGCCCCCGGGGGGGGGGGGTCACTGTCACCGCTGACCCAGGAGCGGGAGGTTCCCCCCCCCGGGGCCGCCTCCCGCACCCCAAAACATCCAAATAAATAAATAAATCCCAGCGGGAGGAGGAGGGACACGCTGTCACCCCTGTCCCCCCGGGGCTGGAGTAGGGGAGGGGGCGACTGGACCCCTCCCCCGTGGGAATAGCAGCGTCCCCATCCCGCTTTTCCCAACGCTCCCCACGGCTGGATCCGGCCCCCGGCGTGTCCTGGGGGGGGGAATCGTGGGGTGCTGGGGGGGCTGCGGGGGTCCCTAACTGTCCCCATCGCCCTCCTTCAGCTCCTGGCTGTTCTCCACCTCCTCGGGAATATCCTGCATCCTCAGGAAATCTGCGGGAGAGCTCCAGGTTAACCCCTCCCCAAAATAAAATCGGGATCCCAGGGTGGGATCTGCCCCCCCTCCCCTCAAAACAGGGACCCACCTCGGGGGCTGGCGGGGGGGGAGTGGCGACCCCCCAAGCCCCCCTCATCCTCCAGGAGCACATCCAGGGTGTCCTCGCCCTCCCGCAGCCGTTCGGGGTCGGTTGCCCGGAATTCCAGCTCGTCCCGGGCGCCGGGGAAGGCGGGGGGGTGGAACGGGAGGACGGCGGGGGCGCTGGCGTGGCTCAGCTGCCGGGTGGGAACGGGGGGGGGATCAGACCCGAGACCCTGAGACCCCCACGCGTGGGGGACACAACTCACAGCGACCCCCGGTGCTCCCGGTTCCCCCGGTGCTCCCGGATTTCCCAGTACTCCCGATGCTCCCGGTTCCCGGTTCCCTCGGTACCCCTGGTTCCCGGTACTCCCGATTCCCGGTTCCCCTGATTCCCAGTTCCCCTGGTTCCCGGTACTCCCGATTCCCGGTAGCCCCGGTTCCCAGTTCCCCCAGTGCTCCCAGTACCCCCGGTTCCCCCGCAGTCCCCGGTACCCCCGATTCCCGATATCCCCGATTCCCGGTACCCTCGGTACCCCTGGTTCCCCTGGGTCCAGGTTCCCGTCCCCCCCGTTCCCATTACCCCCGGTTCCCCCGATTCCCGGCTCCCCCGGTACACTCGGTACCCCCGATTCCCGGTTCCCCCGGTGCTCCCGGTACCCCCGATTCCCGGTTCCCCCGGTGCTCCTGGTTCCCCCTGTTCCCGGTACCCTCGGTACCCCTGGTTCCCTTGGCTCCTGGTTCCCGTTCCCCCCGTTCCCAGTACCCCCGGTTCCCTTGGTTCCCGGTACCCCCGATTCCTGGTTCCCCCCGGTTCCCCCCGGTTCCCAAGGGGGAAAAGGGGGAAAAAAGGGGGAATAGGGCAAGAGGGAGCAGGGGCAATGAGGAGAGAGAGGGGAATGGGAAGGGAACGAAGGGGGGCAAAGAGGACAGGGAATGGATTCGGGAGCAGGACGGGTCGGGGCAGGGGTACCCCCTCCCGTCCCCCCTCCTGTCCCCCCTCCCGGGATTGGATGGGATGCACAGGATGGCATGCACAGGATGGGATGCACAGGAGGGGATGCACAGGGACGAGCCCCCACCTTTCAGCTTCCTCAAGGACGCTTCAGTCTCCGTCTCAATCAGGGGGAAATCCTGGCGGCTTGGACAGCTGGCAGGGCCGGGATGGGGGGTCAGAGCCAGGAACCCCCAACCCACCACCCCACACCCACCCTTTTCCCCTCCACCCAAGCACCCACCACCACCCACCCTGTAACCACGGACCCCCCAACAATTCCCAGCCATCCCGGGGGGGCTCCCCAGGTGTCCCCAAGCCCGGGGGGACACTCACAGGCTGACAGCCTGCTGGATGACCTTCATCCAGTGGTTGCGGTCGTCCCGGGAGGCCGCGTGCACCTCGTACATCTCGGGCGGCGCGGCGCTGATCAGGAACATCCCCTTCTCCTGGTTGGCGATGTCCCTCACGATCAGGTTTTGCAGGGAGATGACAGCCGGCTTGTCCTGCAGGATGGGGGAGCGCTGGCAGTGGGGAACGCTGCCCCGGAGCCCCCCGCGGGGGTCGGGGTGAGGAGGGGGCGGCTCAGCAGCGTGGGGAAGGTGCATTTATCTCACCAGCACGGGGAAGGTGCATTTATTTATCTCACCAGCACGGGGAAGGTGTATGTAGCTCAGCAGAAAGGGGAAGGTGTATTTTGAAGGGACACCAGGGAAAGCAAGGGGACAGCGAGACAGCAGGGACAGCGAGGGGACAGGGAGGGGACAGCGAGGGGACAGTGAGGGGACAGTGAGGGGAACAGCAGGGCAGCCAGGGGACATCATGGACAGCGAGGGGACAGCGAGACATCAGGGACAGCGAGGGGACATCGGGGACAGTGAGGGGACAGCGAGGGGACAGCAGGGACAGCAAGAGGACATCAGGAACAGTGAGGGGACATCATGGACAGCGAGGGGACATCACTGAGTGTGTCCCCCCCGGCCATCCCCACCCCAAAGCCGTCCCCTGTCCCCCAGGTCCCCCGCTATCCCCCCCATCTCCCCCAAATCCCCATCCCCCTTGGTCATATTTCCTGGGAAAATTCCCCTGCCCAGGATTTTGTGCTGGGAATTCCAGCTCCTCCCGGCTTTGCTGCTCCGGGATGTGATTTGGGGAGTTGTTTACTGAGCACGTGAATTGTTTTTATGCAGTGACCAATCAAAGCCAGCTTGTGGAGGCTCTGAGAAGTCACGGCGTTTAATTGTTCGTTCTTTTCTAGGGTTCTGATGTATCCTTTCCTCTATAGGTTTGTATAGGTCTAGTGTATAATTCATATAATATCATTTCATGTGATATAATTCCATAAAATATAATATAATTCCATATAATATAATATAATTTCCTATAATATATTTTCATATAATATAATTTCATATGATATTACTTCATATCATATGATATGATGATATAATTTCATCTAATTTCATATAATATAATATAATAGAATATAATATAATAGAATAGAATATAACGGAATAGAATATAATTTCATATAGCTTCATATACTATAGTTTCATATAATATAATTTCATTTAATATAATTTCATATAATATTATATCATATCATATCATATCATATCAGCCTTCTAAGAACTCGGAGCCAGATCCTCACCTCTTCCCTCGCCCCGGGACCCTCACGAACACCCGGGACCCTCACAAACAAACACCCGGGACCCTCACAAACGAACACCCGGGACCCTCACGAACACGCCCACCCCCCGATTCCGCGCTGCCCACCTGTGTGACGAGGATGTCCCCGAGGCGGTCGATGACGAAGTTCTTGTTGCTGTCCTGGGCCAGCGACTCGCGGCGCCGCTCCAGGAGCTGGGCCAGGAAGCGCTCGTGGATGTGGCTGAGCTCGTCGAGGCAGGGGAAGATGCGCTGCACGGTGCCGGGGTCCAGCTGCAGCTCCTCCAGCATCGCCCTGCGGAACAGGGCGCCCATGATCTTCAGCGTCCGCACGTGGTGCAGCTCCGTCTGCATCAGCTCTGCACGGGGGCATGGCGCCGTCAGCACGGCGCGGGGACACGCCGCGGGGACGGGGACGGGGACGGGGACAGGGACAGGGACAGGGACACACCACGGGGACAAGGACACATCCCCAGGGGCAGGGACATACCCCCAGGGACATGCCACGGGGACAGGGACATGCCACAGGGACAGGGACATGCCATGGGGAGAGGGACACACCACGGGGACAGGGACATACCCCCAGGGACACTCCACAGGACAGGGACACGCCACGGGGAGAGGGACACGCCACGGGACAGGGACATACCCCTAGGGACGTGCCACGGGGATGGGGACACGCCACAGGGCAGGGACAGGGACACGCCATGGGGACACACCATGGGGCAGGGACACATCCCCAGGGACAGGGACATACCCCCAGGGACACACCACAGGGCAGGGACACACCATGGGGACAGGGACAGCACCCCCAGACACACCACCCCAAGGGACAGGGACAGCACCCCGACAACAGCACAGAGGGAGCAGGACCCCAGGGACAGCCACCCAGCCTGGCCCTGTGTCCTCATGACTGCCTCCCTGTCCCTGCACCCTCCGTCCTGTCCCTTTGCCCCCATTCCTGCTTCTCCAACCTCTTCCTGTGTCCCCTGTCCCCACTCCCTGTGTCCCCATGTCTTCTGTCCCCCTGTCCCTGTGTCCCCTGTCCCCATGTCCCCTGTCCCTATGTCCCCTGTCCCCATGTCCCGTGTCCCCTGTCCCCATGTCCCCTGTCCCTATGTCCCCATGTCCCCATGTCCCATGTCCCCTGTTCCCCTGTCCCCATGTCCCATGTCCCTGTCCCCGTGCCCCGTGCCCCTGTCCCTGTCCCCTCACCGTAGATGACGTCCTGCCGTTTCATGACGTCCATGCGGTGCTGCTGCAGGAAGCTGTTATCCACCGCCAGGCTCCAGGAATCCGCCTCGAACTCCTTCCCATCCGCCTCCAGATCGCTCAGCAGCTGGCTCAGGATGACGTCGGGGCCTGCGGGTGACGTTAGCGGGACGTGGGGTCCCCGCGTGTGTCCCCCCACCACGTCCCCCCCGTCCCCAGCCGCGTCCCCACCTTCGTCGATCAGCGACTCCACCGAGAGCGTGCGGTTGCGCATGTTGAGGGAATCCGTGGACTGGGACAGGATCCGCCGGATTCCCAGGGGAGAGTCGTCGTTGAACGTCCTGGGGGAGGCGGTGGGACGTGATGGGGACGCCGGGGACACCCCCGGACCCCCCTGCCGCCCTCCTTTCCTGCCCTTACCCCGAGATGTTGGTGGTGGAGACGCTCTTGGAGAGGGACAAGGAGGGGCGGCCGCGGCGGGGCCCCAGCAGCGTCTGCCGGAAGCTCTCCGAGGGGTAGATGGCGGAATTGGGGCGCTCCCGGATGGCATCTGGGGGGGGGGGACAGTGGGGGTCGGTGCTGGGACCCCCCGGCACCCCCCAGGCTGGGCAGGGACACTGGGGAGGGGAGGGAAGGGAAGGGAAGGGAAGGGAAGGGAAGGGAAGGGAGGGGAGGGAAGGGAAGGGAAGGGAGGGGAGGGAAGGGGAGCTCCCCCGCTCACTCTTGTTGCGCAGGGACACCGACTGCAGGGCTGAGCTGTTCTTCAGCAGCGCCGCCTTCTGCTGCTGCGGGGGAGCGGAAGCGTCACTGTCCCCGCGTCACTGTCCTCGCGTGTCCCCAGTGCCACATCCCCCGTCCCCTCCTTCCCCACGCATCCCTCACCCCGCGCTCACCTTCTGCTTCACCTTGGTGCAGTTGGGCAGCGTGTCCTTGCAGCGGTTGTGGATGGTGACGTTGCAGGCTGGGGGACACGGAGAGGTGACCGAGGGGCCGAGGGGACCCTCCTGTCACCCCCTCCTCCCCCGGCTCCTGGCAGAGCGACGGCAGCAGATGCGGTGGGAACGCGGGTGGGCGCGGATCGCCCGCAGCCGCAGCTGCCACCGAGCAGCTGCCCCGAGGCCGAGGGCACCGCGCCAGCCCGGGGCCACCAGCGCCAGGGAGCCGGGATGTGCCGGGGTGGAGAAATGGAGAAACCATCTCCTGCTCCGGGCAACAAACCCGGCAGGAATTGGGCTCTGGGAACGGTGCCCACGCGGCAAAGCCACCCCAAAAAAGTCGTCTTGGAAAAGCCACCGCTGGCAGAGTCGTCCCGGCAAGGCCGCCCCAAAAAAGCCGTCCCAAAAAAGCCGCCCCGGCAAAGCCGCTGCGGCAAATCCGACGTGGCAAAGCCACCCCAGCAATCCCGCCCCAGCAGAGCCACCCCAAAAAAAGTCATCCCAAAAAAAGCCTCCTCAGAAAAAGCCACTGCGGCAAAGCCACCCCGGCAAAGGCGCCATGGCAAAGCCACCCCAGAAAAAGCCACCCCGGCAAGTCCAGGCTGCAAAAGTCACTGCGGCAATGCCACCCTGGCCAAGGCACCAAGAAATGCCATCCTGGCAAAGCCGCCATGAGAAAGCCACCCCAGAAAATTCTCACTGGCAATTCCTTTCCAGGAAATCCACCCTGGCAAAGGCACTGCAGCAAAGCCAGCCTGGAAATGTCATCCTGGCAAAGCCAGCCTGGCAAAGCCATGCCATCCTGTCGACCCCAGCCCTGCCAGCCTGGCAAAACCACGATGGAAAAGACACCCCAGGAGAGGCATCCCAAAAAATGCACTGCGGCAAAGCTACCCTGGCAACTCCGCTCTGGAAAAGCTACCCTGGCAAAGCCACCCCGGCAATGCCACCCTGGCAATGCCACTGCAGCAATGCCACCCTGGCAATGCCACCCCGGCAATGCCACCCTGGCAATGCTGCCCTGGCAAAGCCACTGCAGCAAAGCCACCCTGGCAATGCCACCCTGGTAATGCCACTGCAGCAAAGCCACCCTGGCAATGCCACCCTGGCAATGCTGCCCTGGCAAAGCCACTGCGGCAAAGCCACCCTGGCAATTCTGCCCCTGGAAAAACCAACCTGGCAAAGCCACCCCAGCAATGCCACCCTGGCAACTCTGGCCCTGGAAAAAGCAACCTGGCAATGCCACCCTGGCAAAGCCACCCCATCAAATCCACCCTGGCAAAGCCACCCTGGGAATGTCATCCTGGCAATGCCGCCCTGGCAATGCCACCCTGGCAATGCCGCCCTGGCAAAGCCACCCTGGCAATGCCACCCTGGCAATGCCACCCCAGCCATGCCACCCTGGCAATGCCACCCCATCAAATCTACCCCGGCAATGCCACCCCAGCCATGCCACCCTGGAAATGTCATCCTGGCAATGCCACCCTGGCAGTTCTGCCCCTGGCAAAGCCACCCCAGCAATGCCACCCCAGCCATGCCACCCCGGCAATGCCACCCTGGCAATGCCACCCCAGCCACGCCACCGCGTCACCCCCGCCCTGCCACATCCCCCCCCCACCCCCCCCATTTCCAGCTGGCACTCCCCTCCCCCCGGGCACTCACTGGGGCACACCAGCGCTTCCTTGGCCGTGATGCTCTTGTTGCAGGCGAAGCACATGGTCATGCCCGACACGGAGATGGTGGTGAAGAGGTGCCCGTTGGTGTACCGCGCGTCCTTCTCCTTGGCCTCCTTCATCCTCTCCTTGTCCTTGCCCTGCCCGGACAGCGGCACCGGGCGCCTGACGGGGGGGCTGCGGCACCGGGGCCGCCCCCCCGCCGCCGCCCCCGGTGGTCTCGGCACGCGGCTCATGGCCCCAGGATGAGGAGGGGGCTGCCGCTCCGCCGGGGGGTCGCCGGGGAAGCGGGAGCGAGGGGAGAGAGCACCGCGCTCGCCGCCGCTTCCCTGCATCCCGTTTCCACGGCAACCGGAGGGATGCGGGGGGTGGGGGGAGAGATCCATCCTTCCATCCCCCCCCCCCACCCCAAAGCGGTGCCAGCCCCAATGGGGACGAGGGTGGGGGTGAGGCTGAGGGACCCCCGGGGGGGAGGAAGAACGGGGGGGACCCCACGGGATGGGAGTGAGACCCCCTTGGGCACCTCTGGGACCCCCACGGGCACCTCTGGGACCCCCTTGGGCACCTTTGGGATCCCTTGGGCACCTTTGGGATCCCTTGGGCACCTTTGGGACCCCATGGGCACTTTAGGGACCCCCTTGGGCACCTTTGGGACCCCTTGGGCACTTTAGGGACCCCCTTGGGCACCTTTGGGACCCCTTGGGCACTTTAGGGACCCCCATGGACACTTTCGGGACCCCTTGGCCACCTCTGGGACCCCTTGGCCCCCTCTGCGACCCCCATGGACACTTTAGGGACCCCCATGGACACTTTAGGGACCCCCATGGACACTTTTGGGACCCCTTGGGCACCTCTGGGACCCCCATGGGCACTTAGGGACCCCCTGGGCACCTTTGGGACCCCTCAGAGCAGCACTGTGACCCCAGTGGGACCCCCGGGACAAGACCCCAGTGTCCCCCCGTGTCCCCAACCGCGGGGGTCTCACCCTCTCCACCCTCGGGGGTCCCTCGGCCTCCCCCTCGGTGGGGAACGGGGCGCAGGAGCAGCAGCACATCCCGGACCCCCCCGGACCCCCCCGGCGCCTCCGGCCGCGACATCTCCGCGACATCTCCGCGACATCCGCCCCGATTGTTCCCGCCCGCTTGTTTGTTTTCCTTTGATTTTTTTTTTTCCCCCTTCGCTCCGCCGGTTTTTGTTTGTTTTTCTTTTCTTTCCCCTCCGTTTTTTGTTAATTTCTTTTTTTTTTCTCTCTCTTTTATTTTCCTGCCTTTCTTTTTATTTCGATTTTTGCTTTTTTTTGCTTTGATTTCCCTTTATTCTTTTCGCCCTTTCCCCCCCTATTTTTTCCTCTCTCCTTCCCTTCACTTTCTTTCCTTTATCTTTCTGCTTTTCTTTCCTTTTTTATCTTTCCACCCCGCTTTTCTTTCCTTTTTTTTCCACCTTCCCCCTTTTTAACTTCTTTTCCTTTTTACCCTTATCTCCCCTTTTTACTTTATTTTCCTTTTTAACCGATTTTTCCTTCTTCTCCCTTTTTATTTTCCCCCCTGTTAATTCCCCTTTTTTCCACTTAATTCCCCTTTTTTCCCCCCCCACTTTTTCCCCCTCTATTTTTTATTTTTTTTAATCATTTTTCTCCTTTTCCCCGTGACTTTTCCCCGCACCCATTTCCGCCTTTTCCTCCCCTTTTTTGGGCCCCCCCCCGAGGCGAAGGAAACCGAACCGCGCCAGACAAAGGCGGGAGCCGCCGCCGCTTCCTGCCCGCCCCTCCCGGGACTCCCCGGGACCCCCGAGACCCCCCCGGACCCCCCGAACAAAACCCGCACGCGACCCCCAAACCCCCCCTGAGCAGTGAAGACCAAAAAAACCCCCCCGAACCCCCAAAGAGACCGAGCTGCGGCTGCTCCGAGCGGGGAATTTTGGGGTCCCCCCCCCCAACTTCCGAACCCCCCCGGGCGCTCCGGGCGGAGGAAGTTTCGGTACTTTAAATAAATCCGGGGTTTTTTGGGTTTTTTTTTGGGTTTTTTTGGGTTCCTGTTCCGCCCCAAAACTCCGCGCGGGGCTCGGGGGGAGTTTTTTTGGGGGTGCTGGGGGTCGCCCCACCCTAAAAAGACCCCCCCCCAAAAAAAAACCCAGCGAGTTTTGGCGGAGCTTTTGGGGGAATTTCCCCCTTTTTTGGGACAGTTCCCCCTTTTTTGGGGGCAGCCCCAACATTTTTGGGGGGGCAGCCCCCCCCTCCTGCCGCCCCGGCGGCGAACAAAGCCCCGGCCGAGGCAACAAAGACCCCGCTGGGCCGGGGTGGGAATCACGGGGGGGCTCCCAGCAGATCCCCCCCCCCAAAAAAAAAAACAAAACCCACCCCCCGAACCCCCAAATTTTCCCCCTCGGAGCTTTGAAGCCCCCCCGGATTTCGCGGCGCAGATCTGGGACCCCCCCCCGAGGTGTTTTGGGGGGGTCGCTGCAAGGAGCCCCCTCCCCTCAAAGGCAGGGGGGGTCCCCCAAAAGCCGCCAAAAGGGTCCCCAAATGTCGCCTCCCGCTGCTTTTGGGGGTCGCTCCCTCCGCGGGGGGGTCACCGCGACCCCCCCCCCCGCTCTGGGTGGGGCGAAAACGGCTCGGACGAAACTTTTTTTAAACCAAAAAACCAAAAAAAATTTCACATTTCCTCTCCTCAGGGCGGCGCAGGGATCAACAGCCACTTCCCCCTGGCACAAAACCACCCCAGACCCCCCCAAAACCGCCCGGACCCGCTGTCCCCTCGATCGACTCAGAGCTGCCGGGACGGCTCCGGAGCCCCCCCAAAAAAACACGATTTGGGGTAAACTGAGGTAAACTGAGGCTCGGGGGGGGGGGCACAAGGCATCGCCCCCTCCCCAAAAAACGGCCTGGCCCGAGCGGGGCGGGCAGACAAAGCCCCGAGGGGCCCCCCCGGTGCCCCCCCCCGCCCCGGTTTAACCCCAAATCCCCCCCCAAGACCCCAAGACGGGCTGGGAAAGGGGGGACCCCGCTCGGGGGGGGCTGCGCTGGCCGGGACCCACCTTGGCTCGGTCGCTCCTTGCCCGCGACAGCGACTCGATCCGGGACATAATCCGGGGAGCGCTCCCGGTGCCTCCCGGTGCCTCCCGGGGCTCTCCCGGTTCCCTGCCCGGTCCCTCTCGGTCCCGCCCTCCCGGGGGCGGGTCGCGCCGCCCCCCGGCCTCGTGCTGCCCGCGGGGCCTTTGTTCGCGCGGGGACCCCGGGATCCGGCCGGGAATCCCGGAACCGACCGGGATCCGACCGGGAGCCAGCCGGGAATCAGCCGGGAATCCCGGGATCCGACCGGGATCCGACCGGGAACACCGGGATCCAACCGCGAGCCAGCCGGGAATGAACCGGGAATCCCGGGATCCGACCGGGAGCCAGCCGGGAATCAGCCGGGAATCCCGGGATCCGACCGGGATCCGACCGGGAACACCGGGATCCAACCGCGAGCCAGCCGGGAATGAACCGGGAATCCCGGGATCCGACCGGGAGCCAGCCGGGAATCAGCCGGGAATCCCGGGATCCGACCGGGATCCAGCCGTGATCCGGCCGGGAACACCGGGAACCGGCCGGGAACACCGGGAACCGGCCGGGATCCAGCCGGGATCGGCCCCCCCGGAGCCTCCCCGGCATCCGCATCCCTCCCCCACCCCGGGATCGGCTCCCGAGGGATCAGAGCCGGGATCAGCCCAGCCTGGGCACGGAACAGCCGCACCCCGGGGGAGCTGAATCCCAGAATCCTGAGGGATCTGAATCCAACATCCCAAGGGATCTGTAATCAAACATCCCAAGGGATCTGTGTCCCTGCATCCCGAGGGATCTGTGTCCCTGCATCCCGAGGGATCTGTGTCCCTGCATCCCGAGGGATTTGTAATCCAGCATCCCGAGGGATCCGTGTCCCTGCACCCTGAGGGATTTGTGCCCAGCATCCCTCGGGATCAGCCCCTGCAGATCCCAGATCACAGCCCAGCATCCCTCGGGATTGGTCCCTGGGTTCATCCCGGATCACCATCCTGCATCCTTTAGAATCCATCCCTGGGATCACCTCGGATCATCCCCAGCTTCCCTTGGGATCAATCCCTGGAATCACCTTGGATCATCCCCAGCTTCCCTCGGGATCAATCCCTGGAATCAGCTCGGATCAGCCCCAGCTTCCCTCCGGATCAATCCCTGGAATCAGCTCGGACCCTCCCCAGCCTCCCTCGGGATCAATCCCTGGGATCAGCTCGGACCCTCCCCAGCCTCCCTCGGATCGCCCCTCGGAGCCCCCCCTGCTCCGGCCCCGGCAGCCCGGATGCGGCCCCGAGTCCAGCCCTTCCTCTCCGTGCCTCAGTTTCCCCCCTCACACACTCCCTGGAAAGCCCCGACCTTTGGGAACACCCCCTCCCACCCCAGCGCAGCTCCAGGACTGGAATCCCAAAGGAAGCAGCGAATCCCATGGAATTCCAGCCCTCCCCAAGCCCTGCACACCCCAAAGCTCCTTTTTGGGGTGACACAATCCCAACCCTGCTCTCCTCCATTTTGGGCCTTTTCTCTCCCACCTGCAGCAAACCCAGGCTGGGAGAGCCCTTCCCTGGGGATGGAAATCTGGGATAAAAGTGTAATTTTGGGGGAAAATGTTGCTTTTTCCCCCATATCAGCAGCTTGGGAGAGGCCCTGGCAGCGGGAGCCGCCTGGTTGAACATTAACTCCCCCGAGATAAGCCAGGATTTGTGGCATCGGTCCCACTCCCGGGCTGAGATAACGCTCCCGATCCCGGCTGCGGCTTTTTGGGGACCCCAAAATCCCCAAGTGTCACCAGGGGACAAAGGCACCCCCCCCGCAGGTCCGGCGCGCAAAGAGTTAAATGTCCTTTTGTCCCGCATCTCCCAGCAGGGGGACACCGAGGGGACACCGAGGGATTAATGAATAGCCAGGAAAAGGCAGCGGTGCCAGGCAGAGGTGGCGCCGCTCCCGCCTGCCTCAGTTTCCCCGTGGAAAAAAACAGCGGCCGAGGGACGGGAACGGCCCCAAAAATCTCCTGGGAGAGGGAGGGATGAACCGTAGGGAGGGTGGGATGGCCATTCCCGGGAAAACATCCCTGGGATGCAGGAAAACATCCTTGGGATGCAGGAAAACATCACTGGGATCCAGGAAAACGTTCCTGGGATGCAGGAAAATGTTCCTGGGATGCAGGAAAACATCCCTGGGATCCAGGAAAACGTTCCTGGGATGCAGGAAAACCGGGAATCCCGGGATCCGACCGGGAGCCAGCCGGGAATCAGCCGGGAATCCCGGGATCCGACCGGGATCCAGCCGTGATCCGGCCGGGAACACCGGGAACCGGCCGGGAACACCGGGAACCGGCCGGGATCCAGCCGGGATCGGCCCCCCCGGAGCCTCCCCGGCATCCGCATCCCTCCCCCACCCCGGGATCGGCTCCCGAGGGATCAGAGCCGGGATCAGCCCAGCCTGGGCACGGAACAGCCGCACCCCGGGGGAGCTGAATCCCAGAATCCTGAGGGATCTGAATCCAACATCCCAAGGGATCTGTAATCAAACATCCCAAGGGATCTGTGTCCCTGCATCCCGAGGGATCTGTGTCCCTGCATCCCGAGAGATTTGTAATCCAGCATCCCGAGGGATCCGTGTCCCTGCACCCTGAGGGATTTGTGCCCAGCATCCCTCGGGATCAGCCCCTGCAGATCCCAGATCACAGCCCAGCATCCCTCGGGATTGGTCCCTGGGTTCATCCCGGATCACCATCCTGCATCCTTTAGAATCCATCCCTGGGATCACCTCGGATCATCCCCAGCTTCCCTTGGGATCACTCCCTGGAATCAGCTCGGACCCTCCCCAGCCTCCCTCGGGATCAATCCCTGGGATCAGCTCGGACCCTCCCCAGCCTCCCTCGGGATCAGTCCCTGGGATCAGCTCGGACCCTCCCCAGCCTCCCTCGGATCGCCCCTCGGAGCCCCCCCTGCTCCGGCCCCGGCAGCCCGGATGCGGCCCCGAGTCCAGCCCTTCCTCTCCGTGCCTCAGTTTCCCCCCTCACCCACTCCCTGGAAAGCCCCGACCTTTGGGAACACCCCCTCCCACCCCAGCGCAGCTCCAGGACTGGAATCCCAAAGGAAGCAGCGAATCCCATGGAATTCCAGCCCTCCCCAAGCCCTGCACACCCCAAAGCTCCTTTTTGGGGTGACACAATCCCAACCCTGCTCTCCTCCATTTTGGGCCTTTTCTCTCCCACCTGCAGCAAACCCAGGCTGGGAGAGCCCTTCCCTGGGGATGGAAATCTGGGATAAAAGTGTAATTTTGGGGGAAAATGTTGCTTTTTCCCCCATATCAGCAGCTTGGGAGAGGCCCTGGCAGCGGGAGCCGCCTGGTTGAACATTAACTCCCCCGAGATAAGCCAGGATTTGTGGCATCGGTCCCACTCCCGGGCTGAGATAACGCTCCCGATCCCGGCTGCGGCTTTTTGGGGACCCCAAAATCCCCAAGTGTCACCAGGGGACAAAGGCACCCCCCCCGCAGGTCCGGCGCGCAAAGAGTTAAATGTCCTTTTGTCCCGCATCTCCCAGCAGGGGGACACCGAGGGGACACCGAGGGATTAATGAATAGCCAGGAAAAGGCAGCGGTGCCAGGCAGAGGTGGCGCCGCTCCCGCCTGCCTCAGTTTCCCCGTGGAAAAAAACAGCGGCCGAGGGACGGGAACGGCCCCAAAAATCTCCTGGGAGAGGGAGGGATGAACCGTAGGGAGGGTGGGATGGCCATTCCCGGGAAAACATCCCTGGGATGCAGGAAAACATCCTTGGGATGCAGGAAAACATCACTGGGATCCAGGAAAACGTTCCTGGGATGCAGGAAAACGTTCCTGGGATGCAGGAAAATGTTCCTGGGATGCAGGAAAACATCCCTGGGATCCAGGAAAACATCCCTGGGATCCAGGAAAACATCCCTGGGATCCAGGAAAACATCCCTGGGATCCAGGAAAACGTTCCTGGGATGCAGGAAAAC
>NW_024520096.1:162296-188158 GCF_017590135.1 Pyrgilauda ruficollis
TGCCCAGCATCCCTCGGGATCAGCCCCTGCAGATCCCAGATCACAGCCCAGCATCCCTCGGGATTGGTCCCTGGGTTCATCCCGGATCACCATCCTGCATCCTTTAGAATCCATCCCTGGGATCACCTCGGATCATCCCCAGCTTCCCTTGGGATCACTCCCTGGAATCAGCTCGGACCCTCCCCAGCCTCCCTCGGGATCAATCCCTGGGATCAGCTCGGACCCTCCCCAGCCTCCCTCGGGATCAATCCCTGGGATCAGCTCGGACCCTCCCCAGCCTCCCTCGGGATCAGTCCCTGGAATCAGCTCGGACCCTCCCCAGCCTCCCTCGGATCGCCCCTCGGAGCCCCCCCTGCTCCGGCCCCGGCAGCCCGGATGCGGCCCCGAGTCCAGCCCTTCCTCTCCGTGCCTCAGTTTCCCCCCTCACACACTCCCTGGAAAGCCCCGACCTTTGGGAACACCCCCTCCCACCCCAGCGCAGCTCCAGGACTGGAATCCCAAAGGAAGCAGCGAATCCCATGGAATTCCAGCCCTCCCCAAGCCCTGCACACCCCAAAGCTCCTTTTTGGGGTGACACAATCCCAACCCTGCTCTCCTCCATTTTGGGCCTTTTCTCTCCCACCTGCAGCAAACCCAGGCTGGGAGAGCCCTTCCCTGGGGATGGAAATCTGGGATAAAAGTGTAATTTTGGGGGAAAATGTTGCTTTTTCCCCCATATCAGCAGCTTGGGAGAGGCCCTGGCAGCGGGAGCCGCCTGGTTGAACATTAACTCCCCCGAGATAAGCCAGGATTTGTGGCATCGGTCCCACTCCCGGGCTGAGATAACGCTCCCGATCCCGGCTGCGGCTTTTTGGGGACCCCAAAATCCCCAAGTGTCACCAGGGGACAAAGGCACCCCCCCCGCAGGTCCGGCGCGCAAAGAGTTAAATGTCCTTTTGTCCCGCATCTCCCAGCAGGGGGACACCGAGGGGACACCGAGGGATTAATGAATAGCCAGGAAAAGGCAGCGGTGCCAGGCAGAGGTGGCGCCGCTCCCGCCTGCCTCAGTTTCCCCGTGGAAAAAAACAGCGGCCGAGGGACGGGAACGGCCCCAAAAATCTCCTGGGAGAGGGAGGGATGAACCGTAGGGAGGGTGGGATGGCCATTCCCGGGAAAACATCCCTGGGATGCAGGAAAACATCCTTGGGATGCAGGAAAACATCACTGGGATCCAGGAAAACGTTCCTGGGATGCAGGAAAATGTTCCTGGGATGCAGGAAAACATCCCTGGGATCCAGGAAAACGTTCCTGGGATGCAGGAAAACGTTCCTGGGATGCAGGAAAATGTTCCTGGGATGCAGGAAAACATCCCTGGGATCCAGGAAAACGTTCCTGGGATCCAGGAAAATGTTCCTGGGATGCAGGAAAACATCCCTGGGATCCAGGAAAATATCCCCAGGATGCAGGAAAACATCCCTGGGATCCAAGGAAACATCTCTGGGATCCAGGAAAACATCTCTGGGATCCAGGAAAACATCTCTGGGATCCAGGAAAACATCTCTGGGATTCAGGAAAACATCTCTGGGATTTAGGAAAAGATTCCTGGGATCCAGGAGAAAAAAAAATCCTTGGGATGCAGAAAACATCCCCTGAGCCTTGGGGGCAGATCCACGGAAGCGGCCGGGCCTCGCTCCTGACTCATTCCCACCTCATTCCCAACTCATTCCCGACTCATTCCCGGCTCCTTCCCGGCCTGCCAAGGCTGGATTTTAATTAAACTGCGGGTTTTAATTAACTCCTGGTCAGCAAAGCGGAATGAAAGCCTCGGGGGGGGCGGGGGGAGGCCGCGCTCGGGGTCCCCCCCCCTCTCTCCCCCATTCCCGATCCTCGTTTCCTCCCGGACACACCCGGGACTCGCTTCTCCTCCCCCTCCCCGAATTTACCCCAAAACACCCAAAAACCACCGGAGGAAACTCGGGGGGACCGAGGGGGAGCGGCGGCTGAGCCGTGAAAACGCCGGAGCGAGGGAAAAACGGGGCGGGGGTCCGGTGACAGGAGACGCCCGGAGTCACCGCAGCACTCACCGGGAGCGGGTCTGGGGGCTCTGCAGCCCCCCCGGACCCCGGGAGGGGCCGTTCCCACCCCAAAGGAGCCCCCCCTTGCAGGATTATTATTTTTTTTTCTCCGTTTTGGGAAGAATTTTTCCTGATATCCCGCTGTTCCAGCCGGGACCGACCCCCTCGCCGCCCCCATCCCCATCCCGACACGGAGCCGGAGCCCCCTCCCCAGCTCACCCCGACTTCCAGGCGCCTTTTCCCTCCAAAATCCCAAACAAATCATGAAATAATGGGAATAAACATCCCGAGGAAGGCCGGAGCTCGGCCCCGCTGCGCTGCTGGGGCGAGGCTGGAGCCGTCCCGCCGGGCGGTTCCGGATCCCGCGGCGCCTCCAGGCGGGATTTGGAGCCGGGGAGGGGGCGCGGGGCCCCCCCAGATGGGAACAGCTGGCGGCTGATCCGGCGGGAAGAGGAGGAGGAGGAGGAGGAGGAGGGCAGGGGGGATTAACGGCTCCGCATGGCGGCAAATCGGGGCCGCCCGGGGGGGGCCCAGCGGGGTTTGTCCCCCCCCACCCAAAACCGGGCTGGGGGACAAAGCCACCGCCGGCTGCTCTGTGCCCTCGTGCCTCAGTTTCCCCACCCGAAACGGGGGTGTGGAAAGGGGGGAACCCTCACCCCCCACCACGAGTCATCAAAGCGCCTCAGGAACAGGCGGGAGAGGGGAAACTGAGGCACGGCAGGGGGAGGGGCAGGAGGAAAACATTCCCGAGGAAGGGATGGACGCAGGAGAGGCCGGGATGGGCGGGGGAACAGCTGGCGGCTGATCCGGCGGGAAGAGGAGGAGGAGGAGGAGGAGGAGGAGGAGGGCAGGGATTAACGGCTCCGCATGGCGGCAAATCGGGGCCGCCCGGGGGGGGCCCAGCGGGGTTTGTCCCCCCCCACCCAAAACCGGGCTGGGGGACAAAGCCACCGCCGGCTGCTCTGTGCCCTCGTGCCTCAGTTTCCCCACCCGAAACGGGGGTGTGGAAAGGGGGGAACCCTCACCCCCCACCACGAGTCATCAAAGCGCCTCAGGAACAGGCGGGAGAGGGGAAACTGAGGCACGGCAGGGGGAGTGGCAGGAGGAAAACATTCCCGAGGAAGGGATGGACGCAGGAGAGGCCGGGATGGGCGGGGGGGGGGGGGGGGAGGGGGCAGGATCCGCTCGGGATCCCTTCCCTGAGCACAGCCCGCGTTTTTCTTTCTTTTGCATCCCAAAATCTGCCAAAGAGCGAGCGGCGGAGCCGGGAAACTGAGGCACGGCAGAGCGTCCCTGAACCCATCCCGTTATCCCGTTCTCCCGTTTTTCCGTTCTCCCGTTGTTCTGTTGTCCCGTTATCCCGTTGTTCCCTTTATCCCGTTTTTCCGTTCTCCCGCTTTTCCTGTTATCCGGTTCTCCCGTTGTTCTGTTGTCCCGCTATCCCGTTCTCCCGTTGTTCCCATTCTCCCGTTCTCCCGTTGTTCCGTTCTCCCCTTGTTCCGTTCTCCCGTTCTCCCGTTATTCCCGTTCTCCCGTTGTTCTGTTATTCCCGTTCTCCCGTCATTCCGTTCTCCCGTTATTCCCGTTGTTCCGTTCTCCCGTTATTCCCGTTCTCCCGTTGTTCCGTTGTCCCGCCGCCACTGTCTCTGCCCCCCCCCGATTTGGGGAGCGGGGAGGGGGTCCCGGGTGTGGAGGGGCAACCCCGAAGTGTCCCGGGTGGTCTTGGTTCCTTGGGGACATCCTCGGAAGGGGACAAAAGCCACCCTTGGAGGGGACAAACCCCCCTTGGAGGGGACAAACCTCCCTTGGAGGGGACAGATTCCTCTCGGAGGGGACAAATTCCCTTTTGGGGGAGACAAATCCCCTCTGAGGGGGACAAATTCCCCTTGGAGGGGACAAATCCCAATTTTGAGGGGGGGGACAAGCCACCCTCGGAGTTCAACCACCCTCGAGGGGGTGACAAAATGCCCTCGGGTGGCGACAAATCATTATTCCCGTTCTCCCGTTGTTCCGTTGTCCCGCCGCGCCCGCGCAGCCGCTCCCGCCCCGCTCCCGTTTTTCCCGTACCTTTGTCTTGCCGGTCATCCTGCGGATGAAGCTGAGGGTCCTGTCCAGGGGGGTCCCTTCCCGGCCCGGGGGGGTCCCCGCCTCCCCCGCCAGCCGCTCGCGGCTCCCGGCGCTGCGGGAGGAGGATCCCGCCGGACAATCCCGCCGGACAATCCCGCTCTGTCCCCGCCGGGAACGGGGAGGAGCGTCCGTGTCCCCTCCCCGCCGCCAGCCGGGCCGCCACAGAGCCCCCTCTGTCCCCTCCCCAACCCCTTCTGTCCCCTCCCAGCCCCCTCTGTCCCCTCCCAGCCCCTCTGTCCCCTCCCGGGGGTCCCCCACTGTCTCTGCCCCCCCCGATTTGGGGAGCGGGGAGGGGGTCCCGGGTGTGGAGGGGCAACCCCGAAGTGTCCCGGGTGGTCTTGGTTCCTTGGGGACATCCTCGGAAGGGGACAAAAGCCACCCTTGGAGGGGACAAACCTCCCTTGGAGGGGACAGATTCCTCTTGGAGGGGACAAATTCCCTTTTGGGGGAGACAAATCCCCTCTGAGGGGGACAAATTCCCCTTGGAGGGGACAAATCCCAATTTTGAGGGGGGGGACAAGCCACCCTCGGAGTTCAACCACCCTCGAGGGGGTGACAAAATGCCCTCGGGTGGCGACAAATCACCTTCAGAGCCACTTTCGGAGGGGGGAAAGCCCCGTCCTTGGTGGCGCGGCCGTTCAGGGCAGCGTGTCCCGGTCCCTGTCCCCGTCCCTGTCCCCATCCCTGTCCCCAGCCCCGTCCCCGTCCCCGCGGGGCTCCCGGCCAGCCCCCGGTGTGACGATTCCCGGGAGCAGCCGCCCTAATGAGGACGGCAATGGGCTGTGACAGGCGCGGGGAGGGGACAGGACAGCGCGGGGGACACCGAGGGGACAGCGAGGGGACTCACCCGCCGAGCAGGCTCTGCTGGGAGGCGAACGGGGGAATTTCGGCCGCTGGAAAAAAAAGGGAAAAGGAATTTCAAAAAGGTCCGGAGGAGCCGCCGGGGGCGGCGGGAGGGGGGGCGGTAATTAACCGCGGTGGCAGCGCCATCGATTTTGGGTCGTTAGCGGAGAGGTGACAGCAGGGACAGCGCCGAGGGGACACCAGGGTCCCTCCCGGGGGGGACACTCACCGTCCTCACCGGGGACGCTGGCGATGACACCGAGGGACGCGGATTTGAAGCGGGACCAGCCCCGGGAGCGGGGCCCGGCCCGGGGCGCCGGGAGCCTCCGCGCGTCCTCCTGCGGTGGGGACAGCGACAGTGGCACTGCCACCCTCCCTCCCCGCCATCGGTCCCCAAAAGGAAGCTGCTCCCAGGGGACAGCGTCCTGGCCGCTCGTGGTGATGGCAAAGCCACCCGGGAGGATGGCAAAGGCACGAGGACAATGACAAAGCCACCGGGAGTGTGGCAAAGGCACTCAAGATGGTGACAAAGTCTCTGAGGACAATTGCAGTGCCACTCCGGGCAATGGCAGAGCAGCAGGACAATGGCAAAGCCACCCGGGGTGATGGCAAAGCCACCCAGAGCGATGCCAGCCTCGCCCCAAACCGTGACAACGCCACTCGGGGTGACGACAAAGCCACTCAGGGTGACGACAAAGCCACCGGGACGATGACAAAGCCACCCAGGATGGACAGCAAAGCCACCAGGATGGATGGTAAAGCCACCAGGATGGACAGCAAAGCCACCAGGATGCGACTTTCCCTCAGTTCTCCCCTCCCCGGGGTCCCCTGTCCCCTCCCTGGGGTCCCCTGTCCCCTCCCCGGGGTCCCTGTCCCCTCCCCGGGGTCCCTGTCCCCTCCCCCAGCTCAGGTGGGCTCTGGGTGACCCCGAGGTGACAGGAGGGTCCCACCTGTGCCCGCCTGACATCGGCCTCGTCCTCCTCATCCTCGTCGTCCTGCGAGAGCAGCGAGTCCAGCTCGTCGCTGCTGTGCACCAGGGGGGCTCTCCGGGGGTCCCGGCGGGGCCGGCAGAGCCCCCCCAGCTGCTCCGCGCTGCAGCCGAGCTCGGGGCTCCCGCTGGGGGGGACACGGGACTGTCAGCTGGGGGACAGACACCCCCAAAGGTCCCGAGGGGAGGGGACACCCCCAAAGGTCCCGAGGGGAAGGGACATCCCCAAAGTGGGTCCCTGAGGGGAGGGGAGACCCCTAAAGCAGATCCCCGAGGATGGGACACCCCCAAAGTGGGTCCCGAGAGGAGGGGGGACACTCCCAAAGCAACACCCCGAGGAGGGGACACCCCCAAAACAGCTCCCCGAGGATGGGGTGACACCCCCAAAGCGGCTCCCGAGGATGGGACACCCCCAAAGTGGGTCCCCGAGGGCAGAAACCCCCAAAGCAGGTCCCCGAGGATGGGACACCCCCAAAGCGGGTCCCCAAGGAGGGGACACCCCCAAAGTGGGTCCCGAGGATGAGCAGGGAATTCGGGGTGTCCCCACAGAGGCAGGGATGGATCCCGGTTTGGGTCTGGGGTCTCGGGGGTGCAGAGGATCCCCGAGCCCGCTGGATTTGGGGGGGCTCACGGGGGTCCCCCCTACCTGAGGTGCCCGTAGCCCGGGATGCCCCGCGGCTCCTTGCCCGGCTCCCAGCTGTGCCGGCGGAAAGGATCCAGGGAGCTCCCGGATCTCCGCAGGGTCACCCCGCGGGTGCGCCCTTCCTCCTCCTCCTCCTCCTCCTCCTCATCCCAGGCCGTGCCGGGCTCCAGGACGGACACGCAGCGGCGCCTCGGGGGCGGGAGGTCGGCGGGGACCCCCCCGCAGGGCTCTGGGGTCACTCGGGGGGGCTCCAGGATCCGGGGGTGCTCCAGGACTTGGGGGGGCTCCAGAACTTGGGGGTGCTCCAGGATCCGGGGGGGATCCAGGATCTCGGGGTGCTCCAGGATCCGGGGGGGCTCCCGGTGCCGCTCAGGGCCGGACGCTGCGGGAAGGGGGCGTGGAGGGGTCGGGGGGGGGTCCGGCCCGGCCCTGAGGTGATTTTGGGGGGTCTCAGCTGAGCCCTGTCCCCCCCAGGCCGGAGCAGGGGGGACGTTCCCGTGCCCGTGCCCGGCCGTGTCCCCGCGGCGCTGGAGGGTCCCCAACGCCCCCGGGGGGGCCGCGGGGCTCCAAAACCGCCCCGGTGGGAGCGTGAGCTCTCCGGGTTACTGATTAAACCGGCAGGAATTCGGGAGGGAGGAGAGCGGCTGGGAACGGGAACGGGAACGGGAAAGGGAGAGGGAATGGGATGGGAATGGGAATGGGAGAAGGAATGGGAATGGGAATGGGAACGGGAATGGGAATGGGAATGGGAATGGGAATGGGAATGGGAACGGGAATGGGAAAGGGAATGGGGGTGGGAGGGGGAAAGGGAAATGGGAGAGGGAACAGGAAAGGAACAGGAAAGGGAATGGGAAAGGGGAATGGGAATGGGAACGGGAGAGGGAATGGGAATGGGAACGGGAATGGGAGGGGGAAAGGGATTGGGAATGGGAATGGGAAAGAGATTAGGATTGAGAATGAGAAAGGGGAATGGGAAAGGGAATGGGAATAGGAAATGGATTAGCAATGGGAGAGGGAACAGGAATGGGACTGGGACTGGGAATGGGACCCCCCACCCCAGGGGACCCCACAAGGGTGCAGCTCATTCGAGCCTCCAAATTCCCACCTCCTGAGGGGAGGGATGAACCCCCCGGAGGGGGGAGAGGGATCCAGGGGGTTTTAGGGGGACCGGGATATCCAGGATGGGGCCTGGAGTGGATTTGGGATGGGGCTGGGAGAGGCTGTGGGATGGGAACGCAGCGAGGTTTGGGGTGGGATCTGAGATGGGATCTGAGATGGGATCTGAAGGGGTTTTGGGGTGGGATCTGAGCGGGTTTTGGGATGGGATCTGAGCGGGTTTTGGGATGGGATCTGAGCGGGTTTTGGGATGGGATCTGAGCGGGTTTTGGGGTGGGATCTGAGCGGGTTTTGGGGTAGGATCTGAGTGGGTTTTGGGGTGGGATCTGGGGGATTTCAGCCTGGCCATGGCTCCCTAAAAGGCCACACAAGACCGGGAAACCCCTGGGAATCCCAACACCCCTCCCAAAATCCCACATCCTCTGAGAACCCCAACATCCCCCCCTGAACCCCGACACCCCCTGAGCATCCCGAGCTGGCTGCTCCTGCTGGGATCCCCTGGGGGCCTCGGGATCCCTCCTGGATCCCCTCCTGGATCCCCTCCTGAGCTCCAGGATGCCCCCTGTCCCCTGCCCCAGCCCGGTGTCACAATCCCCAAATCCCAGCACCATTCCCAGGCTGGCACCTCCTGCCCCAGCCCCGGGCAGACTCACCCCGCAGGGGACAGGGACAGGACTGGGATGAGCTGGGATGAGCTGGGATGAGCTCAGCCGTTTTCCTGTTTTTACATTCCCAGCCCGGTCAGCTGATTTAATTAAAAAAAAAAAAAAAAAAAAAAAACTTCTTTCCTTTGTGGATCTGCCGGGGATCGGCCACAAACGTGGAATAAAAAACATGGAATCATCAAAAAAAATGAGGAGAGGAGCGTGGCCATCGCTCCAGGGGAAAACCACAGGCACGGCTCTTCCCAAAAACCCATCAGGCCCCCCCAAATTTTGAGGTTCCCCGGCTCATCCAGGTGCAGAAAAGCAACCGGGAGCTTCCCAGAGCCTGCTGGGAATCTCAGGATGCAAATCCAAGCTCCGGAGAAGGGAAAGGGAAAGGGAAATCCTGCAGCAGCTCCCCCAAATCCCGATCCTGGGGACAATTCCCCCAAATCCTGATCCTGGGGACATCAACTTCCCCAAATCCCGATCCTGGGGACAGCCCCGAAAAGTTGGTGGAGAGCGGCCGGGTTGGATCCCGGACGGGATGCGGGAACAGCGGGACAACGGCGGGCCGGGAATTTCGGGAGCTGCTCCCAGACTCATCCCTGGGGTGTCCCCGGTCCCGGGGGAGGGAACCGTGGGGATCCATCCCGCCCTTCCCAGCGACTCCGCTGGAATTCCGGCATTCCCGGAGGGGTTCGGGACCATCCCGGGATTCCCGGAGGGGTTCGGGACAATCCCGGGATTCCCGGGGGGGTTCGGGACCATCCCGGGACTCCCGGAGGGGTTCGGGACAATCCCGGGGGGGTTCGGGACAATCCCGGGAATCACGGAGGGGTTCGGGGCGGGGGTGACGCGGAATGGAGGGGGGGTCCCGGTGTTTCCCGGGATCGTCGGCGGGGCATCCCCGTCCCGGGGGTGTTGGAGGGACGAGGGAGCGGCTCGAGGGCCGTGACCTCGGGGGGACCCGGGGGGACCCCGGGGGTGGCAGCGCTGCTGGCCCTGGGGTGGTCTCAGAGGTGACAGCGGGGCCGGGGGGCTCAGGGGGGGCTCGGGGGGGGTCGTGACGTCCCCAGGTCACCCCGGGTCACCCCGGGTCACACCGGACCTACCTGCGGGTGGCCGTGGGTGGGGGTGAGCTCCGTTCCAGGCGGAAATTCCCAATTCCTGAGCGCCGGGGTCGCAGCCCCGCGCCCCCTCCCCCTTCTCTCCCGCACTCCAAACAAACCAGGAACCACTCGGCCGAGCAGATCCTTCTCCCTGTTAACCCTTTTCCCGCAGAGCCGGGGGTGCCGCTCCCATTCCCCAAATCCGGAACCGCTCCCTCTTCCTCCCCCCACAGCCCTCGGCACCCCCATTCCCTTTCCCGGCGTTTTTCAGGGATCGGGAACAGCCCCCGCGTCCCCCTCGGGGGTCAAACAGCCCCTTCCTGCCTCCCCTTCCCAAGGGATTTCTGGATCATTCAGCTGGGCACCCCCAAAACACCGCAGGGCAGGGCGGGGCTGACTCCGTGCCTCAGTTTCCCTGCCCCAAAGGCAAGAATTCCTTCTCCCTCCCCCACGGAATATTCCCAATTTTCCAACTCGCTGCCGGCTGAACCCCACATCCACGAGGGCTGAACCCCGAATTCACGGGGCTGCCCCCACATCCCCACCTTGTCCCTGTTCCAGACGGGTCACGCACCTCGGGCACCGCCAGCACCGGGCGGGATTTCATCTCCTGGGAAAAAACCGGCACGGAACGGGTCAATCCCGGCTGGATCGGCTCCATCCCGCTCCGGAGGAGGCACCTGCGGGCCCTCAGCACCCCCGGGGGCAGGGAAGCGATTCCCACCTACCGGGAATATCCGGCAGCTTGGAAAAAGCTCCGGGAGCGCCCAAGCCGCCTCGGCCGGGGGGTCCCGCCGGCAGAAACCCCAGAAAATTCCCAAATTCTGCCTCTCCGGAGCCAAACGGCCTCCGGTTCCGTCTCCCTCTGGGTATTCCCGGGGATTTGTCCCGCCGGGAGTGTGTTTGTTTAAACAAACGGGCGGAACGGGGACCTTTGTGCGGGATTCGGGAGGTGCCAGGAGGTGACACCTCCCGGGACCCGAGCCCTGCCCGCTCCCCGAGCTTTTCCAGGGATTTTTGTCGGGAATTCTCTTTTCCGGGGATTTATGTATTTATTTTTTTTCCCCCAAGGCAGGGAATGAGAGTTTTGCCAGGTTTTTTTGGGGTTAAATTTTGGCCCCGCGTTTCCTGGTCCGCCCCCGAGATCTCCCCGCGGTGCTTGTGGGCAGAAACCTTTGGGATTAGGGTGGAATTTGGGAAATTGGGGCTTAAATTCCTGGATGGAGGCGGGAATGGGGTCGTTGGGTCCTTGCCAAGCCAAGCCGTGATTCCATTGGGGCACAAAAATTCCTTCCGAGGCGCCGAGACCCCCAAAACGCCAGAAATATTCCAGGTGGAATCTTTCCCCGAGGTCTTTTCCAACCTGAATCATTCCATGATTTCCGGGGGGATTCTGGAACTGGCTCCTCCTCACCAGGGGGGGGTCTCACCCTGCCCGAAATCCAGGAGCAACATTCCCGGTGGCGCCAGGATTTGGGATACAACAGGGACAGCTCCTTTTCCCAACAAAACCTGCCCTGAATCCCGATCCAGCTGCCGGGATTGAGCCACCCTCGACCTTTTCCCAGCTCGAAATCCCACGGGAGTGGCAGCAGATCCCGCTGGGATCATCCTTACCCCTCATCCCGGTGAGATTCCCTGCGCTCCGATCCTCCCGGCAGCTCGGATCCCACCGGCAAGGGAGGGGTGGGATCCGGGGGTGAGGAATTCCAGCCCCGGGGACGTTGTTTAGGGACAAAGGGACACTGTTCCCTCGGGATCTCCATCCACCCAGACGGAATTCTTGGCTGTGGGGTGAGGGAGCCACCCAAAATATTGGATTTTTTTTTGGGGGGGGGGGGGGGGGGTATTATCTCCAAATATTTGCATCCAAATATCAGAGTTTTGAGGCAGCAAAATGCAATCTTTTATTTTCCATGGAATATCTGCAATTCCAGCAGCTCCGGAGGGAGGAATCCACGATCCCTGTGATCCCAGTACCTGATCCCAATGATCCCTGTGATCCTGGCACCCAATCCCAATGATCTCTGTGATCCTTGTGAACTGACACCTGATCCCACTGACCCAAATGATCCCCGTGATCCCAGTACCTGACCCCAAGGATCTCAATGATCCCTGTGATCCCTGTACATGATTCCAATGATCCCTGTGATCCCAGTGATCTGACACACGATCCCAATGACCCCAATGATCCCTGTACATGATTCCAGTGATCTCAGTGATCCTAGTACCCAATCCCAATGATCCCAGTGATCCCAAGGATCCCTGTACCTGATCCCAATGATCCCAGTGATCCTGGCACCCAATCCCAATGATCTCTGTGATCCTTGTGAACTGACACCTGATCCCACTGACCCAAATGATCCCCGTGATCCCAGTACCTGACCCCAAGGATCTCAATGATCCCTGTGATCCCTGTACATGATTCCAATGATCCCTGTGATCCCAGTGATCCTGGCACTCAATCCCAGTGATCCTTGTACCTGATCCCAATGATCCCTGTGACCCCAATGACCCCAGTGATCCCAGTGATCCTGAAACACGATCCCAATGATCCCTGTGATCCCTGTACATGATTCCAATGATCCCTGTGATCCCAGTGATCCTGGCACCCAATCCCAGTGATCCCAGTGATCCCAATGACCCCTGTGGTGCTGATACTTGATCCCAATGATCCCTGTGGTCCTGGTACCCAATCCCAGTGATCCCAGTGATCCCTGTGACCCCAATGATCCCAGTGACCCCTGTACCCGATCCCTGTTATCCCTGTACCTGATCCCTGCAGGAATCACCACTTTACCCAAACCCCCAATTTCCCCTTACCAAAAAAAGCATTCCCCGGATGCCCACCAACGCCACTCCCACTCCCACCCCTCGGATCCAACCATCAGAGGGTGCCCAGCGCCCCTGGAATGGGATCCACGGAAATCTGGAGCTCTGGGGCGGTGTTGGGAGCGCAGGTCCGGCTAGATCAGCGGGTAGGAGGCGTAGCTGGCGATGCCGCAGAGGTTGGAGGCGTTGCGGGCCATGCGGATGTACCCCGCGTCTCCGAAGTGCACGCCCCAGCTTTGGGAACAGGGAGAGGACACAGGGAAAACCCCTCGTTGTGGGGATTTTTAAAATCAGGGCGTTTTGGGAGAGATGCAAAAGGCACGTTCCTAGCGGTCCTGTTCCCGCCGGGAATTTGTACGCGGCCGCCGGTCGGCGGTGCTCGTTTCTAAAGGAGAAGGTGCCAGAATCCTGGGATTCACGGAGCCATTCGGGTTGGAAAAGTCCTCAGAAACCACAAAGTCCAACTGTTCCCGAGGCTGAGGAAGCCACCGCGGGAATGTGTCCCCGAGTGTCGCATCCACACGGATTTGGGCAGCTCCAAACACAAAATCGTGGGATTATGGAGCGGGTTGGGTTGGAATGGATCTTATGGATCATTGTTCCAACCTTCCCACGGGCCAAGAAGGACCTGGACAAGGCCCTGAGGGACAAGGTGGGAGTTTGGGGGTGTCCAGGGCTGGGAGTTGGACTCTGATCCTTGTGGGTCCCCTCCAGCCGGGAATGTTCCAGAATTCCCTGTGGATGCCCAGGGTTTTACCTGTTCTTCACCAGCCAGTATTCCTTGTTTTCCAGGGAGCCGTATCCCACCACCAGCACGCCGTGGTTCACCTCCTGCGAGCACTGGGGGTCATCAAACACCCCTGGGGAGGGAAAAATCCCGGAATTCCAACCGATCCCAGCCTCCCTCCAGGAATTAACCCCCGAATTCCTGAATTCCGCCCAATCCCGCGCCCTCACCGGAGCGGTACAGGAAGAAGCTGGGCCGGGTGGCGTCGATGGCCACGGCCACGGGGCCCACGGTGGCCACGGCGTCCCTGAGCGCGGCCTCGTCGCCCTCGGGCAGCTCCAGGAACCGGGAGCAGGAGGCGGCGCGGGCGGAGGCGTTGTAGTGGCACGTCCCGTTCTGCCGGGAAACGGGAACGAGACGGGAAACGGGAATGAGCCAAGGAATGGGAACGAGATGGGAAAAGGGAATGAGATGGGAAACGGGAATGAGATGGGAAACGGGAATGAGCCAAGGAATGGGAATGAGACGGGAAACGGGAATGAGACAGGAAATGGGAATGAGACAGGAAATGGGAATGAGACAGGAAATGGGAATGAGATGGGAAACGGGAATGAGGTGGGAAATGGGAACAATTGGGGAAATGGGAATGAGATGGGAAACGGGAATGAGCCAAGGAATGGGAATGAGCCAAGGAATGGGAATGAGCCAAGGAATGGGAATGAGATGGGAAATGGGAATGAGGCGGGAAACGGGAATGAGCCAAGGAATGGGAATGAGACGGGAAACGGGAACGAGCAGGAAACGGGAATTAAATGGGAAATGGGAATGAGGCGGGAAACGGGAATGAGCCAAGGAATGGGAATGAGCCAAGAAACGGGAACCAGCCAGGAAATGGGAATGAGCCAATGGGATCTGGAGTGTTCCCAGACCCCCAGACCCCCGTCCGAGCCCCTCCAGCCCTGCCTTCCCTGTCCTTGGTTTGTTTCCCACTGGATTCTCCACCCTTTTCTCTCAAAAACATCACTCCAACCCTATCCGGGGGTTGGTTCCCATTCCCAATCCCAACTAAATCCAGCACAAGCCTCCATCCTCATCCTCCCTATCCACAGATGCTTCTCATTCCCTCCAGACCCCGGGTACAGCTTTTCCCTCTGTAGCTCCATGTTTGGAGAGTTAAATCCCACTTTTTCTTGGATTGAGCTGTTGTTGCTCTGACCCATTTCCTGGGATCGTGTTTTCAGGAGGCTCCTGACCCATTTTTCCCTCCCCTCCAGCTCGTTGCTCAAGAAATGTTGAAATAACCAGGTAGGAATTCCAGCTCCTGGTCCAGTCACTCCCCTCCAAAAAATCCCAAGGTTCCTGTGATGGGTTTGGATCCTGAGGTGCCACCAGGAAACGGGCGCAAGGGGGAATTGGATGGGAGAGGAGGGAGGAAAACAGGAACAGGGTGAGGTTTCCATGCGTTTTCCTGGAAAAGAGGTTTTCCCAGGCCCACCTGAGCCGTGTAGGGATAGGACTCCTCGGACTCGATGCCGCCGTTGTCGATGATGTACTGGAACGCCTCCGTCATGAACCCCCCGGCGCAGCCCTTGTTCCCGTACATCCCGGAGCAATCCACCAGGTTCTGGGCGCTCAGGGACACCAAATTCCCGGTTTTCAGCTTCACCTGCGCTTCCAGCGCTCCCACGGCGCTGAAGGCCCAGCAGGATCCGCAGGCGCCCTGGGAAGAAGGCGGGAGAGGCTCGGGAGCTGCCCCGGGGAGCAGCGGGAGGCTGGCGGGGGCGAGGCTCACCTGGTTCTTCACCTCGGTCACGCAGCCCTTGTCCCGCCAGTCCAGCTCCTCGGGGATGTCACCGAGCGGCCGGAATTGGGCCGGGAATGCAGAATTCCGACGGGGACGAGGACGGATCTGGAGCCGCGTCAGCGAAGCCGCCACCTCCTCGCTGGTCTGGTGGGGAGGAAAATCCCAGCGGGTGATTCCTGCTGTCTGTCAGCCCCAGCTGAGGGTGTCTAAGTGGGAATTCTGAGGTGGAAGTGGCTGTGGGGGATCTTCAACTCCTTGTTTTTCCGTTTAATTTCCAGGTTTTCATCAGAAAAGGAAAAGCTCAGCTCTAGCTGCCCAAATCCCTGGAAACCGGGTCATAAACTCCCCCCAAATTTGGGATACAGAAGATAAATATCCCAAATGACCAGGACAGCTCCCAAATTCCAGTGTGCCCCAAATTCCACCCCAAGGAGTTCTTTCCTCACGGAATTCCAGAGCAGCCTGTCCCTGGCTGCTGGATCCCACCAGGATGGGCTGAGGGGGATGTTGGGAGTTTTCCCACCCCGGACCCACCGAAATCCCAGTTCAGTCACCCTCCAGGGCAATTCCAGAGGGTTGGAACCGCTCCCAGCACCCACCATGTCCCCCAGGTGGTTCATCCCCAGCATGTAGGAGCGGAGCCCCAGGGAGTGCTCCAGGTTGTGCAGGGTCACCAGCCACAGGTTCTTCTCCCACGTCAGGCGGCGGAGAAAATCCTCCTGGAATTCCAGCAGGGCCCTGTGAGAGCCGGGACGGCCCCTCCAGAGCCATCCCAGCCCAGTTCATCCCAGTAAAGGCCCCAGCTGGCTCATCCCTGGCTCAGAAGCGCCATCAGATCTTCTCCCACGGGTGGTCACCCCCCAGGAAAGCCCCAGAAAATCCTGGGATATTCCCAGGACACTCCTGGGACACCCCCAGCTCCCCACCCTGTCACATTCCCACCTGGGGATGATATTCCTTGCCGTAGGATTTTTTCCAGAGCTCCCAGTGCCGGTCCAGCGCGGGGTCGGGGTGTCCCAGTGCCAGCACCAGCAGGGCCAGGAGGGCGGCGGGAGCCAGCGGCTCCATCCCGGGATTCTGAGCAGGAGCCGAGGGCTCGGATCCTGGATTGACCCCTCGGTGACAAATCCGGTCTGGGCAGGGAGGTGACAACACCCCGGTGACCTGGTGGTGCCACCGGCCCGCCCGGACACGCATCCCAAAATTCCCTGCAGGGGAGAATCCGGGAGCCAGCCCCGTGTCCGTGAGGACAGGCCAGGACACATCTGAGCCAGCCTGGAAGCTGCCGGGACAAATCCATGCCCAAAAAAAATCCCCAAATTCCCTGGTTTTACCCAACCGCTGCCCTCCAGGATGGGATGCACCGACAATCCCACCATCCAGGTGGAGACCCGGGATAAAACAGACCCCAAACCCTCATAAATCCACTTGTCTCGGAGTTTGACTTCCTCCAAGCGCTCCTGGGGCGGGGATTGACACATCAAAGCCGCCCAAATTACCTCCAAAATTCCCTGGGGTGGCTCCGGCCCGCGGCGCTGGGGAGGGGGCTGGGGAGGGGTCCGGGCTGGGATCCGGGGCGTTCCCGGTGCCGGCACGCCGGGATTTGGGGCGCGGGGCAGCGGCGGCGTGGGGAGAAATCACGAGCCAGGAAATGAGGGAATGAGGAACCGAAAGTCCCGATTTCGATTTCAGTTCGGATCTGAGGGGGCAGCGGGGCGGGGAGGGGGGCTCGTCCTTCCAGCACCCCAAAAATCCGGGGTGAGAGGGGGGTCACGGCTCAGGGGGCATTTTGGGAGCTCCAGGGGGGAATGGGGAGAGCTGAGCCCCCCCAGATCTGGGGAAAACATCCCGGTTATTCCCCTTCAGATGGGAAAAGAGGGATGGGAAGAGGATCAGGGCACTGTGGGGAGGAGGACACACGGATATTCCCAGTTCTTCCAGTCAAACCACAGACAAAAAAGGTTTATCCACGTGGAATTCCCAACTGAGGCCAGCTGGAGCAGCCCCACAAGGACAGGAAGGAGATTTGTCCCACCCCAGCGTGGCGGTGGCACCACCCGCACTTGGATTCTTTGGGAATCATGGAAAGGTTTGGGAAGGGATGGCAGGGACACCTCCCCTCAGCCTTAACCCACTCCAGCCCCTCCCGGGATGAAATTCCCTCCCCACACCCCCGAACGCCCAGCCAAGAACCAGAACTGGCCCGTTTTGGGTGTTTTATCCAAAATTTATTGGTGGGAAGCGGAGGGGGCTGCGGGGAGCGGGCGGAATTCCCGTCTGTCTCCGTGGCATCCCGGCTGGCTCAGTGCTGCTTCCGCCGGAACGAGCAGCCTGGGGGGGCAAACACAACCTGGCAACGCTGCACGGCCCCCGAATCCCTCTGGGAATGGGCATCCCACGTCTCCCAGCCCGGATTTTGGGGGGCTCTGTAGCTGAAAGCTCCCGAAACAGCCAGAATTCCAAACCCCGCCCCGGCATTCCAACCCCCCCAGAATTCCAAAACTCTACCGAGGGGGGAATCAGCCCCCCAGGGGTCCCAAATCCCCCCATCCCCAGCAGGATCCAGCCCCTCCCAGGGTTCCAATCCCTCCACAACCTCCCCGTGGAGCAGCCCCGGATCCCTCCATCCCCCACGCCGGGATTCCCAAAGCTCCAGCGGGATACCCACCCTCGGTGAGCCGGGCCTTGCCCCCCGTGGGCTGGCACAGCACCGTGGAGCAGCCCACGCAGAGCACCACGGTCTGGGCATGGCTGAACACGGTGGTGATCTTGTAACAGCCTGCGGGGACAGCGGGGTCACGGCGGGGACACGGGCAGGGGGACCCCGGAACGCGGAGGGCACCGGGGGGACACGCAGGGACACCGCGACACGTGGAGGGACACGGAGGGAGAGCCCGACACAAACACGGAGGAAGAGCCCGGTGGGAAACGGGGAAGGACACGAAGAGACGGCGGGAGATGGGGAAACAAACACGTGGAAAGGAACACAGGGAAGGGCAACGAGAGAGCGGGGACAGCAGCGGGACACGCGGAGGGACACGGGGAGGGACCCTGGAAGGCCCTCGGTGCCCACCGGGGCACTTGACGTCCATGAAGTAGGAGTTGGGGCTCTGCACCAGCCGCTTCTTCTTGTGCTTGCGCTTCTCCTCCTCGGGAGACGGGTGCAACAGGTCCTTGGCGAGCTGCGGGGACACGGCGGTGGGTCAGTCCTGGGGCCACCGCCATCGCTCCCGCTCCCCCCCTCCGTCCCCTCACGCCGCTGCCGCCATCTTGGAGCTCCCCCCTTCGCGCGCCTCGCCCCCAGCGCCCCGCGCGCCCCCGGCCCCGCCGCCCCCCCTGCGCCTTCCCCGCGCCCTCCCGCTCCTCGTTGGTCCCGCCGGGAGCGGCCCCGCGGCGGCCGCGGCGGCGGCGGAGCCCGGCCAGGGTCGGGCCGCACTCACAGGCATGGCGGCTGCGGCGTGAGGGGCCGGAAAGGGACGGGCTCAGCCCCGCGCCGCCATTTCCGCTGCGGGGCGGCCCCAGGGGCGGAAGTGGGGCGGTGCCGGCTGTGGGCTGGGAGGGTGTTGACGCCATTTTGGGAAGGTCGCTGACATTGCCGCCTTTTGGGGCGGCCGTTAAAGTTTTGTCGCTTGGAGGAAAGCCCCTCTCATTGCCGCCACTTGGGGCGGGCGTTTCAGCTGTGGGAATTTGGGGAGGTGCCTCATTGTCGGTACGGTCGGTTGTGTTTCCGCCACTTTGAGAAGGTCCCTACGTTGCCGCCATCTTGGGGAGGCCGTCCCGCCTCTGCCATTTTGGGAAGGTCGCCTGAACGGCCGCCATCCCGGGAGGGTGGCGCTCGCGCCATTTTGGGAGTGGCATATCAAAAGCGTGACGTCACGCTATCAATGCGGTGACGTCATATGGGCGTGGCGTCACGGCGGGGGGGCGGGGCCGCAGCCAGGCCCCGCCCGGGGGGGCCGGGCCGGTCCCGGTGGCGGCGGGCGGTGGCGGGGGCCATGGCCAAGGCCTACGACCACCTCTTCAAGCTGCTGCTGATCGGGGACAGCGGCGTGGGCAAGACTTGCCTCGTCATCCGCTTCGCCGAGGACAACTTCAGCAGCACCTACATCTCCACCATCGGTGAGTGGGACCCCCCCCGGGACCCCCCCAACGGGGACCCACCGGGATTCACCGGCACCCCCCAAACCGGGACCCGCCCCCACAGTGGGACCCTCCCCAAATGGGAACCTCCGGGATTCACCGGGACCTCCCAACGGGACCCACCGGGATTGTCCGGGACCCCCCCGCTGGGAATCCCATCCTGGGACCCCTCCGGGATCCCCCAGCCGGGATTCACCGGGACCCCCCCTCTCCAAAATCGTCCCGGGACCCCTCCCACACCCCTCTGCCCCGGGACCCCCATTCCGGGATTCACCGGGACCCCCATACCCAAAATCCCCGGGACCCCCACCCTGGAACTCACCAGAACCCCCCACCGGGAGCAGCCCGGTTCTTCCCGGGAACCTCCATCCCGGAATGCCCCGGGATTCCCCTCCCGGATTTCGCCGCCCCGCCTTTCCCGGGGAGCCAGATGGTCACCGGGAGCACCGGGAGCACCGGGAGGGGGCCGGTTCTGCTCCCAGTGCCCCCCTCCCTTTCCCCCAGGGATCGACTTCAAGATCCGCACTGTGGATATCGATGGGAAGAAGATCAAGCTGCAGGTCTGGTGAGTCGGGGGGAGTGCTCAGGGAGGGGGAGGAGACCCCCAAATCCCCCCCAAAAATCCCCCCGAAATCCCCAAAACCGCCCCGTTTCCGCAGGGACACGGCGGGACAGGAGCGCTTCAAAACCATCACCACGGCCTATTACCGCGGAGCCGTGGTACGGGGAGGGGGCTGCAGCCCTGGGCGGGGGGCCCCGGGGGCCAGGACCCCACCCCAAAACCGCGGGCAGGGGGTCCCGACCTTTCCTGACCCCCGATCCCCCCCAGGGCATCGTCCTGGTGTACGACATCACGGACGAGAAATCCTTCGAGAACATCCAGAACTGGATGAAAAGCATCAAGGAGGTGGGTGGGGGGATTCCGCTCACGGGGGGTCGCGGTCGCTCAGCTGGCCAAGGAACACGGGATTCGCTTCTTCGAGACCAGCGCCAAGTCCAGCCAGAACGTGGAGGAGGTGAGGGGGGGTCCCTGGGGCTGCACCCCCGCGTTTGCCGGGACAGGGGGGTCCCTCCCTCCTCCCGGGGGGGGGGTCCCCGGGCACTGCCCCCCCTCTGAGCAGCCCCCCGTGGTCCCCCCAGGCTTTCCGCACGCTGGCGCGGGACATCCTGCACAAATCCTTCCGCAAAGCCGTGAGTGGGGCCGGCATTTGGGGGGGTGGGGGGCAGGCCAGGGACCCCCTGCGCCCCCCTGACCCCCCCTCTCCCCGCAGCCCCCCGGCAGCAGCAGCAGAGCCCTGCTGGAGCCCGGGCCCCCCCGGAAGGCCGGCGGGAGATGCTCCCTGGGGTAGGGGCTCCCCGAGACCCCCGGGGCAGCGCAGGCGCCTCTCCGGAGGGATCTGGGGGGGAATCTGGGGGGATTTGGGGCTGCCCCCCTCTCTCCTTGTGCCATAAAGCCCCGCTGTGCCTTGTCCCGGCTCCGGAGTGTCTTTGATGGGGTTTGGAGAGGGGGAACGGGGTCGGAACCGGGATCGGGACCGGGATCAGGATTGCGATCGGGATCGGAGACGGGACGGGGATCGGAACCGGGACCGGGACCCGGACCGGGACGAGCGGCGGCGAGGCCGCGCCCAAGCCACGCCCACAACGCCAAACTTGGATTAATACCACGCCCACTCTCATAGCCACGCCCCAGACCGTGCGCAAATCCACGCCCCTAATTAAACTGAAAACCACGCCCCTAACTAAATAAGTTGTGCCCGTTATGGTCAAGCCACGCCTCTTCATGGCCTTCTAGCCACGCCCCTCTCTCCCATTGGCTGAGCCCGGCGCCTCCGCCAGGCCCCGCCCTTCCCCTCCCGGCACCCCCGGCAGTTCCAACATGGCGGCGCCGCTGTCGCGGCGGGGCCGGGCCCGGTAGTTCCCGGTAGCTCCCGGAAGATCGCGGGGGTTCCTGGGGTTTTCCCGCCGATCCCGGCGCCCCGATGGGGCCCGGCGCCCTCGCGGTGCTGCTGGCGGTGCTGAGCGCCGTACCGGACTGGCTGCGGTGAGCGGGGACCGGGGGACACCGGGAGTGGGAGGGCCGGGCCCGGTGCGGGCCCTCACGGCAGCTCCTCTGTGCCCACAGCCCGGCGGCGGCGGCGGCAGCGGCAAGCGAGGAGCGGCCCGGTGAGCAGGGCCGGGCCGGCGTTTGGGACGGTGCCGGGAGCTCGGACCGGGGCCGGGGGCTCGGACCGGGGGGCTCGGTCTGATCCCGGGGACTCGGACCGGGATAGATCCGGGGCTGGGAGGCTCGGTCTGATCCCGGGAGCTCGGAGCGGGATAGATCCGGGGCTGGGAGGCTCGGTCTGATCCCGGGAGCTCGGAGCGGGATAGATCCGGGGCTGGGAGGCTGGAGACGGAGCGGTCTGTCCGGCGGCGGGCTCTTGGTCCGGTCCGGGCTCTGTCCGGTGCCGGGCGCTCCCGGCCGGTCCCGGTAACGCGCTCCCCCCGCAGCGAGCCCCGCGGTGGCCACGCCGTGCTGGCGGGTGGAGCAGTTCGTGGTTGCCCAGGAGTGCACGCGGTGCTCCGGCTTCGAGATGGTGAGTGCGGCTCCCCCGGGCGGCTGCGGGGCTCGGGGTCCCCGGTTGTCCCGGGGGTCTCTCCGTGACCGAGCCCTCCGTGCAGAAAACGATCCCGGCCTGCGGCCCCACCGGCTTCATCGAGAAGATCAACTGCGCCTCGTCCCACCGGGATGAGTACAAGAGGTGGGGCCGGGAATTAACGGGGGATTGGAGTTGGGAATTAACGGGGAATCGGGGCTGGGAATTAACGGGGGATTGGAGCCAGGAGTTCCCGGGGGAGCGGGGCTGGGAATTCCTGCGGGATTGGAGCTGGGAATTCCCGGGGCATGGGGGCCAGGAACTCCCGGGGATCGGGGCTGGGAATTAACGGGGGATCAGGGCCGGGAACTCCTGGGGGATTGGAGCTGGGAATTCTGGAGGGATCAGGGCTGGGAATTAACAGGGAGTCGGGGCTGGGAATTCCTGTAGATTGGGGCTGGTCGTTCCCAGGGGATCTGGGCTGGGAATTCCATCGGGGCCGGGAGTTGCCCGGGATGGGGCCGGGAATTCCCAGGGGATGGGGCCGGGAGTTGCCCGGGATGGGGGCGGGAATTGGGCCGGGGATGGAGCCGGGGATGGAGCCGGGAGTTGCCCGGGGATGGAGCCGGGGATGGGGCCGGGAGTTGCCCGGGGATGGGGCCGGGAGTTGCCCGGGGATGGAGCCGGGAGTTGCCCGGGATGGAGCCGGGGATAGGGCCGGGAGTTGCCCGGGGATGGGGCCGGGAGTTGGGCCGGGGATGGAGCCGGGAGTTGCCCGGGGATGGAGCCGGGAGTTGCCGGGGATGGAGCCGGGAGTTGCCCGGGATGGAGCCGGGGATGGGGCCGGGAGTTGCCGGGGCTGGGGCATCACCCGGGCCGGGCCCCGCAGCTGCCGCTCGGCCGCGCTGGAGGCGCGGCGCTTCTGGCGCTTCGTGGGCTCCGCTCTGGGCGTGGCGGCGGCGGCGGCGGCGCTCGTGGTGCTGCGGCAGCGCGTGCTGGACCGGCGGGCGCTGGAGAAGGTCCGCAAACAGATCGAGTCCATCTAGCCAGAGGCTCCCGAGGGCTGGGAGCCGGGAATTGCGAGGAGAGGCAGCCCCTGCCTCGCTGCCCGGAGCTGGAGTCCCGCTGGGATGTGCCTTGGGAGAGCAGCCAGGGCATGGCCCGGAGCGGGATGTGGAATTAATCCCAGCAGTGACGCTGGGTTCGTCCCTTGGGGGCAATTCCCGTGTTCCCCCCCAGCACTGGGATCTGCTCTGGGATCATCCTGGGCATCCTCCAGGAGAGGGATGTGGAATAAATCCTGCTCATCGTTCCTGGAGTGATGCTGTGTTTGTTTCCTGGGGGGGATCTCTGTTTCCTCCAGCACTGGGATCCACCCTGGGAGCGCGCTGGGGGTCCCTGGGAAGCCCCCAGGAGTGAATGTGGGATAAATCCTGATCCATGTGCCTGCAGCAGCACTGGAATGTTCCCCATTCCCGCCCCCTCCGACATTCCAGAGGGTGGAAACAGAACGTGGATTTATTCTGGATTTATTCCCACCCTGAGGACCCCCCCTCACATCTCATCCCCATGTCCCCGTGTCCCTGTCCCCATGTCCTGCCTGGAGGAATTGCTGCCTGGATCCCTGGGGGGGGTGGGAATCCCATCCCCGGGCCCCCCCCCGGCTCCGTCCTCCACCCCGGCTCCCGGCTCTGGCCCCGGTATCCACCGGGGGAACGGGGATTCTGCGGCCGCTCCCGGCTCCCGCCGCGCCAGGATGTTCCTGGAGATCACTGCGGGAACAGGGACAGCCGTGGCGGCGCTGCGGCGGGGGGGGGCTGTCCCCACCCCCCCCTCCCGGTGCTCCCGTTACCTCCGGTGGGTCCGAGGCCGTCCCGGCTGCCGCCCCGGCGGAACGGGCTGGAGCTGGGGAGCAGGATCAGCCCCAGCGACAGGAAGAGGATCTGCGGGAGGAACGGGAGCCGTGAGCCCCGGAGCGGCTCCCGGGGGGCTCCCGGGAGGGTCCCCGAGGGGCCGTACCAGGACACAGGTGCCGGTCTGCGCGGGCTTGCCGGACGTTTCCTTGATCAGCGCCTGGAGCTGCCGCAGGAGAGACCTGCGGGAACGGGGCTCAGCTCCGTGCCCCTCCCGCTGCCCCCTTCCCGGTGCCCCTTCCCGGTTCCGTGCCCATCCCGGAGCTCCCCGCGCTCACCCGTTGCTCGTCTCCAGCTCCTGGACCTTTTTCCGCAGCTCCTGGTTCAGTGCCGAGCACGCAGCCGCCCTGCCCGGGCAGAGACAGGGACGGTGACCGGGACACACCGGGATAACCGGAGGGTCGGGATAACGGGAACACCGGCCCCACCTGCTCTCCAGCTCGTCCAGGTATTCCTTCTTCCTCCGCCGGCTGTCCTGCGCCGACTGCTTGTTCCGGATCTTTCTCCGCACCTTTTTTAGGAGCCGCTCCTCGGCCTGGAGCACGGAGGGGTCACTGCTGTCCCCCCCCGGTCCCCCCGAACCCCCGTGTCCCCGCACGCACCTGGGTCGGGGCCAGCTGGATGCCGGGGAGCAGCGAGGGGAGCAGGGGCGTGCTGAGGTCGCAGACCACCTCTAGCAGCACCGGGGGGGTCCCCTCGGGCCGGGGGGGCTCCGGGCCGGTGCCGAGGCCGCAGGCGATGTCGGGGTTCACCGTCAGCCCCAGCAGCTCCTCGGCTCCGCTGCCCTGCGGGGATACCGTGACGGGACCCCCGGGACATCCCGGTGTCCCCGTGGGGGTCCCGCGCCCCTCCCACCCCCACTCACATCATCCTCCGGGAGCGTCAAGGTCTGGAAGCTCAGCACCGGCACCGGGAGCGAGGCGGGATCCGGGAAGAGCCCGTCCGGCTCCGGGAGCTCCGGTGCCTCCATTGGGGCTCCCTGGGGACCCCCCCGCGGGATCCCTCGAGCTCCGACCCCCGGGGATGAACCCCCTGCGCCCCCTCCTCGGGGTTCCCCGGTCCCCGGTGGCGCCGCCGCCTCCGCCCGGTGCCGGCGCTGGGCACCAGGATCTCCGGGATCCCGGGGAATCCAGCCAAGTTCCGCCCCGTGCCGGGAAGGGCCGGGATCGTCCCTCCCCCAGCGGGGCTCGGGGCTCCGGCCGCCCTACCGGGACACCGGGGGCACCGGGGGGGTGCGGCTGCCCCGGTACCGGGAGGGTCTCGCGGGGGGAACCGAGAACGGGGCCGAGCCTGGGGCGGCTCCGGTGGCTCTGTACGGGAGCCGGTGACCCCAGCGCCCCCGGTAACGGAGTTCGGGGTGGAGGAACGGGGGGAAGCCCCCGGTAACGGGGTCCGGGAGTGCAGGAACGGGGAGATCCAGCCGGTACCGGGGGCCAGGGAGCGGTACGGCGGGCACCGGCAGGATTCCCCCGCCCCGCCCGGCCCGGCGGACGCGTGCGCGCTCCCGGGGCCGCGGGGCCGCGCGGGTTCCGCTCTCTTTCCATTGGCTGAGCCGCACGTCAATCAGTGACGCCAGCGGGGATTCCGCGGCACCATTGGCTGGGCCGGCGGAGGCGGCGCCGCCCCCCGGAGTTCCCGGGACGCGGTTGGGATGCGGCGGGCGGTGAGTGCGGGGGTCCCGTCCCCGTCCCCGACCCTGACCCTGTCCTCGGCCCCGGTTCCGATCCTAGTCCCGGAAAAGCCGATCCTTGACTCCCGCTCCTTATTTCCCGGTTCCCGCTCGGTCCCGTTCCTCGGTCCCGCTTCGCAATCCCGGTTCTTGATCGCGGTCCCGGTCCCGGTTCACGATCCCGATTGCGGTCCTGGTCCCCGGTCGCGGTCCTTGGCCCCTAACGCGCTCTGTGCTGCCCAAGTTCCCCATCCCGGTCCTCGATTCCCGTCCTTGTTCCCCCTCCGGTCCCTCCCGTGTCCCGGGGCCCCCGGGCGGGGGGGGGTCGGTGCCGGGTGAGTCACCGGGACCGGCGGGGGGGCGGCTCTGAGCGGCCCGTCCCGTTCCAGCCCCGCTCGCCGGGGATGCGCAGCGCGGCTCGGAGCTTCCCCGGCGGCGGGCGCTGAGCTCCGGGATCACGATGGACACCGGCACCGGAGCCTCGCTGGCCTGGAGCCCCGGGGCGGCCTCGCAGCCCCCGCCCGGGCTGGCCGTGAAGTTGGGGTCGCTGGTGCTGCTGCTGCTGCTGCCCCTCGCCTGCGGCCTCGCGCCCCTCTGGTGCTTCCGACAGCCCCCCGGTACCGGGGATGGGGGGTCTGGGGGGGTCTGGGCCGGACGTTTCCTTGATCAGC
>NW_024520096.1:188220-196996 GCF_017590135.1 Pyrgilauda ruficollis
GTCGTGGGTGTCTGGGGGGGCCTGGGGGCTCATGGAGTTTGGGGGGGGTCTCAGGGATCCCGGGGGTCCTGGGGGTGTCCCGAGGGTCTGGATCTGGGCTGTCCCCACCTCAGGGCTGTCCCCAAGGGGTCTGTCAGGGTGCAGGGCTGAGGGGGGGGGGTCTCTTTGGGGTCTCAGCCCCCCACTTTCCCCCGCAGACCCCCGCAGCCCCGTGCTCAGCCTCGTGAGCTGCTTCTCGGGCGGGGTTTTCATGGGCACCTTCCTGCTCGACCTCCTGCCCGACTACCTGGGCAGCATCGCTGCGGCGCTGGAGGGGCTGCGCGTCACGGTGAGACCCCCGGGACGCCCCCGGCGCCTGTCCCTGTCCCCACGGGGTCCCTGTCCCTGTCCCCACGGGGTCCCTGTCCCCACGGGGTCCCTGTCCCCACAGCTGTCCCTGTCCCCAAGGGTGTCCCTGTCCCCAAGGGTGTCCCTGTCCCCACGCGTGTCCCTGTCCCTGTCCCCACGGGGTCCCTGTCCCTGACCCCACGGGGTCCCTGTCCCCGGGATCGGGAAAGGGGCTGGTGGGGAGGGGGTGGCTGGGATGGGGACAGTGCAGTGGGGACAATGAGAATGGGACAAGGACAGAGGGAGGACAGAGTGAGAGTGGGACAAGGAGAGAGGGCGGACAGTGAGAAAGGGACAAGGACAGAGTGGGGGACAGTGGGGGTGGGACAAGGACAGAGCGCGGACAGTGCAGAGGACACCGTAAGAGTGGGACACTGAGGGCACTGAGGATGGGGAAGGACAGGGCAGCTGGGACAACACAGAAGGGACAGCAGGGCCAGAACGGTGACACCATCCCGGGAATGGTGACACGTCCCCGGGAGCCCCTCGAGCCGCACATGACGCACGCCGAGCTCCTCACATGCCCGCAGCTTCCCCTTGGCGCTGACCCCCCCTTCCCGCAGCTGCAGTTCCCCCTGCCGGAGTTCATCCTGGCCATGGGCTTCTTCCTGGTGCTGGTGCTGGAGCAGGCCACGCTGGCGCAGCGGGAGCTGGCTGAGCCTCCCGAGGAGTCGCGGGCGCTGCTGCCCGGCGCCTCCATCCAGGCCGCGGCCCCGGTGGGCTCGGCGGCTCCCGGGGGTCGCGGGGCGCTGCGCGCCGGGGCGCTGGCGCTGGCGCTGGCGCTGCACGCCGTGCTGGAGGGGCTGGCGCTGGGGCTGCGCGAGGGCGAGGCGGCCGCGCTGCGCGTGCTGCTGGCCCTGCTGCTGCACAAGGGCGCCGTGGCCTTCGGCCTCTCGCTGGAGCTGCTGCGGAGCCGCCTGCGCCCGCCCGCCGTGGCCTCGTGCCTGGCGCTGCTGGCCCTCATGTCCCCGCTGGGCGTCGGGGTGGGCACGGCGCTGGCGGCGGGCGCGGGGCCGCGGCAGCGGCTGTGCCGGGCGGTGCTGGAAGGGCTGGCGGCCGGTACCTTCCTCTTCGTCACCTTCCTGGAGATTCTGCCGCAGGAGTTGGGGGCGCCCGGGAATCGCATCCCCAAGGTCATCCTGATCCTCGCCGGCTTCGCGTTGGTCAGCGCCGTTCTCTTCGTCAAGGGGTGAGATCGCCCGGCTCGGGATCCGCGGCCCGGCCTGGGAGGATCCCGTGGAATTCACGTAGCCCCCGCCGCGTCCTCCTTTCCGAAGTGCCAAAGTGCCTCCGCCGTCGCTGTGCCTCAGTTTCCCTGGCTAAGCTGTCCTCTTTCTCAAGGGGAGACCCCGCCAGGCCTGGGATCCCCCCGTTCTCGCTCCTGGAATTCGTGTCCCACCCTGCGCCCCCCGTTCCGAAGTGCCAAAGTGCCTCTCTCAGCGCTGTGCCTCAGTTTCCCCGTCTGCACAAGGGATCGGTGCTGTGACCCCCCCCCTCAGGACCCTGGGAGGGGGTGAGTGTCCCCCCCCCAATAACCACAAGTGCCCTTACGGACTCCCCCGGATTTGGGGGTGTTGGATGAAGCAAATAAAGGACTGAACCCCAAATCGCTGCCTGTGCCTGGGGAGGGTGGCATGGAATTTGGGGTGTGTCGCAGTGACCCCTGCTCACCCCCCGGGATATATGGGCTGGGGGAGTCTGGTACCCCCAGTTTTGCGTGTCTGCTCTGTTCCCAGGCTTGGGGCGGGGGTGACCCCGCTGTACCCCCCCAGAGCCCCCCATTTCAGAGCCCCTCCATCCTCGTCCGCCCCGCTCCCCTCACGGCCGCAGACCACGCCCCTGCCATAGGCCACGCCCCCGCCCCGCCCTGTCTCGCCGCGCGCTGCTCTCCGGGACTTGTAGTCCGCACCTCCCTCACCCCCCAGTACTTCGTAACCCGGCTCCTCCATTTCCCAACACTCCCTGCGTAGCGCCCGCACAAACCGCTGGGAGTTGTAGTCCAGGCACCCAGCGCGCCCTGCTGTTGGCCCTGCCTGCTGAACTACAGATCCCGGCGAGCCGCGCGCGGCGGCGGCGGCGGAGCGGCGGAGCGGGGAAGATGGCGGCGGCGGGCGCGGGGGCCGGGCCCGGGCCCGGCGCGGGACCCTCGGCCGGCGCCGGGGCGTCCAACCCGCGCANTGGGGAGGGGGTTAGGAGGGGACTAGGGAGGCTGCGAAGATGCTGGGGGGGGGAGTTTGAGGGGTCCAGGGGTGCTGTGAAGAATTTGGGTTGGGGGTAGAAGGGTCCGGGAGGGCTCGGAAGGCTTTGGGGGTGTTAGAGGATTTTGGGGAGGGGGTTCGGAGGGGGGTCCAGGGGGGCTCCGGCGTGTCCCGCGTGCCGCTTTCCAGCGCAGCTCCCGGAATTGGAGTGGGAGAAGGATCCCTGGTGCCTCGGGTCCCATCCCGTGGGAGCTCCGGGCTCGGTCCCGGTCCCCGGGGACCCTCGGGATCCCGGGGGATGCTCAGGTTGGGCTTGGAGCTGGGAAAGGCAGGGAGCTGCTCCCGGGATGGCAGATCTGGCATCAATCCCCCCCGGCAGCTCCGGGAAAGGCGAATGCTGGCCCCGAGGGCTGCTCGGAGGGACTCGGGAAGGCCGGGAATGCTCCAGATGTGCTTCGGGAGGAGCTGGTCAGGAATTGCCTCCCGAAACCTGCGGGAATTTCCTGTCTGCCATCCCGGGGTTTGGTGGAATTTGGTCCTTCCCAGCCCAACTGCGGGATGGAGGAGCGAGGATGAGGAGGGTGGGATCCGGGGAGAGGCTCGTCCAGGGGATGGGGGCTGCTCTATCCCTGGAAAAATCCAGGGAATACCCAGCAGAGCTTTCAAAACCGGGAATTTTTGGCTTGGAGAGCCCCCGTGGCTCCCGGCTCTGCGGGGACCCGGGGTCTGGGATGTCACTGGCGCAGTGACAGGGACATCCTTGGAGAGTTTGGGGATGGGCCGGACCTTTCTGTCCCTTCCTGGGGAGTTTAGGAACGGGGTGGAGCATCCCCGGATCCTCTGCCGTGCTTCCATCCCCAGGGATTTTGGGGCCGTGTTTGCAGAGCAAACAGCTGGTTAATGTGCAGCGGGGGCAGTCCTGATCCCTGCCTGGAGTCATTCCTCCGGGAATTCACTCCCTGATCCCCCGCTGGGATGGCTCCTCTGGGAATTCCTTCCCTCATCCCTGCCCGTGTGGGATCCGCAGCCCCCCCCAGCTTTGCTCCGTGGTTCCCGGAGTTTTTCCCGGTTCTTTCGAGGCTGCTCCCGGATTCCAGGCTCCTGCAGGGATCCTGGCTCGGAGCTCCGTGCTCCATCCCAAGACCTTAAGCCCCAGCGCAGCTCCGGGCGCTAATCCCGCCAGCTGCTGCCTAAATCTCCTGGTTTTTTTGGGTTGTTTTCCTTGTTTTTTCCCCTCTGGATCTGGATTCCCATGGTTTTACGCTCAGGAATTTGGTGTTTCCCGTTTCTCAGCTGGTTTTTGGGCTTCAGCTTCTCTTTCCCTGGGACTTCTCCAGGCGCTGAGGAACAGCAGCTCTTGGATCTACTCAGGGACCCCCAGCTCCAGGGGGAAAGGGGATTCCTGTGGGTTTATCCCAGGGAATTGCTCCCTCCCTGGGGATTGGGAGCAGGGGAGCCCTTCCTCGCTGTGGGGTTGATCAGGGGAACCCTGCTCCGTCAGGATGGGGGGGATTGGGCCATGCCCTGCTGCTGGAGGGTGCTGGGGGCCGTTCCCTGTCCCGGGAATCCCGGGTGGTTTTGGGATCCCCTTATCTCCCGCCGTGCTTTGCTGTGGCTCCTTCCCCCGGCCTTGAGTCCCTGGAATCTCCGGGGTGGCCTTGGCGTGGATGAGGTGGAAAATCCCTCTGGATCCGTGACCCCAGAGCCTGTCTGGGACAGGGGGAGCCAGGCTCAGCCTCTGATCCAGGACCGTGGGACAGGGATCCTCTCTCGGCATCCCGACCCTCACCCATCCCGCTCTGGATCCAATGCATCCCCCTGCGGGGGGCAATGCTGTGCGGGAAGGGGAGCTGGGTGTCCCAGGGTGTGGTTTGAGGGGTGCTGGACCCCCCAAGACCCCCGTGACGTGTCCCCCCTCGGTGTCCCCCCAGCTGCAGGCGCAGAAGCTGCGGCTGGCCCACAGCCGGGGGCCCTTCTACAGCGGCTCCCTGCCCAACGTCAACCAGATCGGCACCGGCGGCCCCGAATTCCAGGTGACTCCAGGGGGGCCTGGCTGGGTGGGGATGTTCCTCGATCCCTTCACCCACAGCTCGAGCGGGAGCTGGTCCTGAGCCCTTCCCGGGTGGGCTCAGCCGTTCCCCCTCCCCTCAGGGCCCGTCGCCGCTGGATTCCACGCGGAGCACGCGGCACCACGGGCTGGTGGAGCGCGTCCAGCGGGACCCGCGCAGGATGATGTCCCCCCTGCGCCGCTACGTCCGGCAGATATCCTTTGTCCCGTGTCCCCGGCGCTCCCGCCCTTGCCACGGGGGATTTGGGAACCCCCCGCTCTCCGTGTGGCCCTTAACGTGCCCCCCACATCGACAGCTCTCCCTACGGACCCACGTACCTGTCGCCTCCGCCTGAGCCCAGCTGGAGGAGGTAATTCCCTGCTTTCCCTGGATCCTGTTCCCATCCTGGAGGTTTAGGAGTGGAAGAGGCTCTGGCACAGGCGCCGTTCCTGGGATCTGGGATGGGGCAGAGGGAAGCGCTGGGAGAGGGCTGGGGGGAAGCTCCTGCCTCTCAGATTCCGGGATTGTCCCACAAAGTGTCCCCAAATTTCATCCAGGAAGAGGGGTCTGGCTGAGGGGAATCCCCAGGGACAGGGACAGGTGACAAGTCTGAGCTCCAGCTCTGTCCCTGGAGAGTCTCTGTCCCATGTCCCTGTCCCCATCCCGTGTCCATGTCCCCATCCCATGTCCCTGCTGTCCCAGCCCTCCCACAGCAGGGAATGGGGTCATGGGTCACTGAGGGGTGTCCTGCCTGCCCCATGGCTCCTTGTTCCCCACCCCATCGTCTCCCCTGATCCCACTGTCCCTCCACAGGACCATGCCCTGGAGCAATTTCCCCATGGAAAAAGGACACTTATTCCGGCTGCCCTCAGCTCTCAACAGGTAATGGATGGATTGATTCCATTTCCTCCCTCTTCCCAAGCCAGGCTCCGGCCCTTCCTTGGAACCCCTGCAGAGGAGGTGGCCCTGGGGACCCCCCTGGGGAGGAGGTGGCCCCTGACTCCCCCTCAGGGCCCCCCACTGGAAGGGTCCCTTTGCTCCCCTGTGCCACAGCTGAACAATGTCCCTCTTTGTCACTCATCCCAGCAGCCTTTTCCCAGCCCTTCCCTGCCCTCCTCTGCCTTGGAACAACTCATTGGGAACACCCCGGCTGCCCCCAGCCCCTAAAGGGTCCCCTGGGGGTCCCCATTGTCCCCCCATGCCGGGGGGTGGTGGAGGAGACGGGAGCAGAGCCGGCGTGGGGGCACAGGGAGAGGGACCCACATGGGGAGGGGGCACAGGAACAGCAGGAGGGGTCTGGGGCTGGGCTGGGGGGCTGTCAGTGGGGTGGGGGCCGGGCTGAGCCCGGATCCAGGCAGCTCTCCCCATTCCCAGGACGAATTCCGACTCGGCGCTGCACACGAGCGTGATGAACCCCGCGCCCCAGGACGCCTACCTGGGCCCCTCTCAGGCCGGGCCCCCCCCTGGCCGCCGTGCTGGTGAGCCCCCCACACCCCCCTGGGGGCTCCCAGGGCAGCCCCCTCCCCTTTGTGCTCCCCCTGACCCTCCTGCTCCCCCACAGGTTTCCTGGACGGGGACTCGGACAGCAAAGGTGAGCGTGGCACCCAGCCATGTCCCCAGGTCCCCTCTGTGTCCCCAGGTCCCCTCTGTGCTGGGGGGGCTCTGATGTGCCCCCCTCTGTGTCCCCTCCTCCCACTGACCCCCTGTCCCCTTCCCAGTGTTTCTTTTCCAAGTGCCTCCCATCGAAGAGAACTTCGATGACAACAAGCACTCGCTGAAGCCCTGGGACACCAAGAAGGTGGGTGGGGGTGTCCCCCTGTGTCCCCCACTTGCTGTCCCCCCCACCCCTGTGGCCTGGCCTGGCCTCATTCCCGTGCTTTGATCCCACAGCTCTCGTCCTCCTCGGCCCGGCCACGCTCCTGCGAGGTCCCAGGAATCCAGTGAGTGCTGGGAGGGGCTGGGATGGGGAGGGGGCTCCCAGGGAGGGGCTGGAGGTTGGAAAGGGGGCACTGGGGGGCTGGAGCTGGGTAGGGGGCACTGGGCAAGGGCTGCTGGGGGAGGCAGCCCCGCTCCTGCCCTGATCCAGTCTCTCCCCCCTCTCCCAGCATATTCCCATCCCCGGATCAACCTGCCAACGTGCCCCTCATGCCCTCGGCCCTCAACACGGGGGGGTCCCTGCCCGACCTGACCACACTGCACTTCCCATCCCCCCTGCCCACCCCCCTGGACCCTGAGGAGGCCCCGTACCCCCCCCTGAGCGGGGGCAGCAGCACCTCCAACCTGGCCACCACCATGACCCACCTGGGCATCAGCGGCACCGGCGGCGTCGGGCTGGGCTACGACCCCCCAGGTGAGCCGGGACCCCCTCCCTGCACCGGGGGCACACGGGGGGCCAGAGAGGACCCCGAGGCTGGGAACTGCTGTGGGGGACACGGGGAGCCTCAAGAAAGGTGGGGAGCCCTGGCCAGTGTGGGGGACACAAAGACCCCACCCCCAGGAGGTGTCCTGGGGTGGCTGTGGCAGCTCCAGGGATCCCAGTCTGGGATGGAGTCTGGGAGTGGGGTGGGGATGGGCTCTGATGGATTTGGGGGTCCTGTGGGTGTGTGGGGGGAGCCCAGCTCCCACCCTGTTGCCCTATGGGGTCCAGTGGTGTTGTGGAGGCCTGGGGGGAGCCCAGCTCTCACTCCCTGGGGTCTGATGGTGACAGGGGGCCGGGAGGAGCCCATCTCCCACCCCCTCCCACCGCTGTCCCCCTGCCCGGGGTGTGTGTCCGTCCCTGTGTCCGTCTCCATCGTTTTGGTCGCTCCATTCCCCCTCCATCCCCCGGGAGCCCCGCCCGGGCCGTCCCGGGGCTCGGGGCCGTGCCGGGGTAACGGTGCTCTCTGTTTTTATCCCCACAGGACTCCCCTCACCTCTGCAGAGCTCCCTGAGTAACCCGTCCCTGCAGTCCTCCCTGAGCAATCCCAACCTCCAGGCCTCCCTGCGCAGCCCCTCACTCCAGGCCTCCCTCAGCAACCCCTCGCTCCAATCCTCCCACAGCAGCTCCTCCATCCCCTCCTCTCTCTCCAACCAGTCCCTGCCTTCCTCCCTGTCCTCCTCGCTCTCCAACCCCTCGCTGCCCACGTCCCCCCGCAGCCAGCCCCTCCAGTCCTCGCCCAGCAACCCCAGCCTGCCCTCGGGGCTGGGCGGCTCCTTCGCGGCCACCTCGCCCCGCCGGCGGGTCCCGCTCAGCCCCCTGTCCCTGCCCGTGGCCGGCGACTGCAGACGGCAGCACCCCAAACAGTTCTCACCAACAATGTCACCCACATTGTCCTCCATCACCCAGGTACGCATCGTCCCCACGCTCCAGCGCCGCCGCCTCCTCCTCTTCCTCGGCCTCTTCCTCGTCCCCCTTCTCTTCCTTTCCCCTTCCTTCTCCTCCTCCTTCCTCCTCATCCTCTTCCCCGTCCTCCTCCTTCTCATCCTTCTTGTCTTCCTTCTCTTTCTCTTTATTTTCTTCCTTATCTTTCTCTTCTTCCTCAGCCTCTTCCTCGTCTCCCTTCTCTTCCTTTCTTCTCTTCCTCAGCCTCTTCCTTGTTCCCCTTCTCTTCCTTTCCCCTTCCTTCTCCTCCTTCCTCCTCATCCTCTTCCTCCTCATCCTTCTTATGTTCCTTCTCTTTCTCTTCTTTTTCTTCCTTCTCTTTCTCCTCTTCCCCATCCTTGTCCTTGTCTTGGACCTCATCTTTGTCCTCTTCCTCGTCTTCATCCTTCTCTTCCTCACCCTCCTCTTTATCCTGCTTGTCCTCAACCTCCTCATCCTTGTCCTCCTCTTCTTTCCCCTCCTCCTGCCCTTCACTTCTCGTCTCGTTTCCATCCTCATCTCACCCACACCCCAGGGCCCCCCCTCACCCCCGCCCCCCGTTCTCAGGGCCAGTGGGGGGGACCCCCGTGTCCCTCCCAGGCCCCCTCCCCTCACAGGGGACCCCGGCCCACCCTGGGTCCGGGCGCAGCCGTGGCCAATTCGGGGCTCTCAGGGATGGCTGCCAGTGCCGGGGGGGCTGGGGGAGCCCCCCACCCTCAGGGGGGGCCGTGCTGACCCCCCTCCCTCCCCGCTGTCTTGCAGGGCGTCCCCCTGGACACCAGCAAGCTGCCGGCGGAGCAGCG
>NW_024520096.1:197035-205146 GCF_017590135.1 Pyrgilauda ruficollis
CCTGGGGCAGCCCCTGGCACAGCCCCCCAGCGACTTCGGCCTGGGCAGCGTGAGTGGGGCACGGCGGGGTGGGGAGGGGGACATGGGGACCCCCCCAGGAGGGTCCTGGCGGGGGTGGGACATGGGGGTGGAGACCCTCGGGTGGGTCCCCAGGGGGGAGATGGGGACAGGGGGCCCTCTGTGGGGGTGTCTCCTCATGCGTCCCTCCCCGCAGCTGGAGCAGTTCGGGATCGGGGAGAGCCCCCCCGGGAACAGCGGAGGGTTCCCCGAGGAGTTGGGGGCCCTGAGTTACCCCCCGAGCGAGGGGGGCTACGACCCCCCCGGCCTGAACCGCCCAAACCTGAGCAACTGCAGCCGCCACGGCCCCATCCCCAACATCATCTTCACAGGTGGGGGCACGGGGGGTGCCACGGGGGGGTGGCTGGGCTGGGCGAGGTGGAGGGGGGGTCTCTGGGGGGGCTGGGGGGGCTGGAGGAGGAGCTGCGCATCGAGCCGCTGACGCTGGACGGGCTGAGCATGCTGAGCGACCCCTGCGCGCTGCTCACCGACCCCGCCGTGGAGGATTCCTTCCGCTCCGACCGCCTCCAGTGAGCCCGGGGGGGCTCCGGCCCCGCGCCCCGCCCGCCATCCCCGCCCCCCGGCCCCGCCGCCCGCTGCGCTCCCGCTGAAACACCGGCACAGCACCGGCACAGCACCGGGACAGCACCGGGAGAGGCGGGCACGGGCGCCCCAAACCCGGCTGGAGCCAGCCCCGAGGGGGGCCAGCGCCGCGACCCCCCCCAGTCCCTGCCTGCAGACCCCAGAAAAATGGGCAGGGGGCTCCGTCCGGGCCCCAGGGACCCTCCAAGCTGTCGCTGTCAAGGGCTGCGACCCCGCCTGCAGTGAGCCCCCTCCCCCAATTCCCGCTCCGGGAGCCGTCACTGTGGTCCCAGGAAAATCCTGGCAAAATTGGGGAGGGGGCTCCAGGCGCGGCTCTCAAGGGCTCCTTCTGGCTCCAGCGAGGCTGGGGGGGGTCCCCAGCACCCCCCTGTCCCCCTCCTCAGCTCCCACCGGGCTCTGTTCTCCCAGAAAACCCCGGGACCACCTCGGAGTGGGGAAAACTGGGGAGGGGGAGACAATCCGAGCACCCCGTGCCCCCCCCCCAACAAAACAAACCTGGGGGGTTCCCTCCCCTAATTCCCACCCCCAACCGGGCACCGTTCTCCTGGGAAAACCCCGGGAAATTTGGGGAGGGGGGAGCAATCCAGGCGCCCCCAGCCCCCCCGGGGTGGCTGTACATAACCCCGTAGGTAGAGACCCCCGGGGGGGGCTGGGGGGGGCCGCTTCTGCCTTTACTTTATCATTTTTCCGGCTAATCATCATGTTTAAGGAGAAATCCCGCTCCCCCCCCCCAATATGTAGTCCCCAGCCCCCCCCCAAATTACCCAGCTGCCGGGGACGTGTAGAAAGCACTTGTAACTTTGCCCCCCCCCCCAAAATTGCCCCCCCGGGGGAGCACGGGGGGGGCCCGTCCGCGGGTGGGGGGCCCTGGGCCCCCCCCGGAGGGAGCCAGAGTGATTTATTATTATTATTATTTTTTAAAATATATTCTATGTTAATTAAATCCCCCCCTTGCTGGTGTGTGGTTGGTTTTGGGGGTGTTAAAAAGGGGGGGTTCAGCTGTTCCAGACCCCCCCCCCCCGAGCCCTGCCAGGCCCTTGGGGCTGGGGTCACTTAGTGGGGGGGGAACAAGGGGGTCCCTTAATGGGGAGGGGGCAAAGGGGTCTCGTTTTGGGGGGGCAGATAGGATCCCTTACTCTGGCGGGGGGGAGGAAATGGGGTCCCCCACTTTCCCTGGGGGCTCCTTGAGTTTCCTGGGGCGGGCTGGAGGGGTCTCCTGTGGGATTTGGGGAGGGGGATCTGAGGATTTTGGAGGGGGGGGGCGGTTGGTCCCCGGCGGGTACCGGGAGTCCTCCGGGCCGGCAGGGGGCGCTGTCGCCAGGTACCGGGGGGGGAACCGGGGGGACCGGGCCGGGTCGGGAGTCCCGCGGGGGCTGCGGAGGCTGCGGGGCCGGGTCTGGGGTCTGCGAGGCCCGGGGCAGGATCCGAGCCGCCTGTGGGGCCGGTGTGGGGCCGTCACCGGGGAGGGGGACACGGGGATGCGGACCCCGCCGGGGGGGGGCACCGGGGCGGCCACGGGGATGGGGAACCCTCCGGAGGCGTCACCCGGGGACAGAGGATCCCCCACCGGGGGGGACCCGGGGGTGGGGGACCCTCCCAGGCCCTCCGCAGGAGGTGACCCCCGCCCGGGGCTGTCCCTGTCCCCGGGGGGGTCTGGCCGCCGTCTGAGGGGGTGTCACTGCTCCCGGCCGTTGTGACCCCTCGGTGGCGGCACCGTGACCTCCGTACCGGGGGTGCCCTCCCGGGGTCACGGTGCCACCCCCGTGGCCCTGCGGGGTGTCGGCGGTGGGGTCGCGGCCGTGTCGCCCCCCGCCCCTCCCCGGTGTGGCGGGGCCGGGGTGACGCGCGCGCCCGGGGCCCGGCGCCGCTTCCTTCCCCTTTCCCGCTGCCCCCATTCTCCGCTCCGCGCCTCCCGGGACTCCCCGCGGGCAAGCCGGGGGTGCCGCGGGCACGGGAGGGGGGCTGGCCACACTGGGGGGGCTCCGGGGACGCGGGGATATTGGGGACGGGGCGTGCTGCTGGGGTCCGGCGGTGCTGGGGACAGGGAGGGGGCGCAGGAAGGGAGCGGGTCCCCAAACCGGGGGTGCCGCAGGGTGGGGGTCCTTCCTCCGGGCACTGCCGAGGAGACCTGCCCGTGCTGGGGAGGGGCGGCTGGAAGGGCTGGGGGGGTCCCCGTGTCCCGCGGCGTGACCGGAAACCTCCTCCCTTCCCGTGCGCTGGGGGAGCGGCGGGGGTGGTGGCATGGCCCGTGTCCCCGCAGATGCTGTGACAGCCATGTCGGACGAGAAGCCCCCGCAGCTCGTGGATTATTTCGTGGTGGCCGGGCTGGCGGAGGGGTCGCGGGCGCTGGAGGAGGAGCAGCAGCCGCGGCCGGCGCGGCCCGGGGAGCCCATCACGGACGTGGCCGTGATCATCCGCTCGCAGGGCGAGGAGGTGCCCCAGGGCTTCACCTGCATCGAGACCAGCACGTCGGGCCACCCCGTGGACCTCAACGCGGGGCTGCTCAACAACCCCCAGATGTTCCTGTGCTACAAACGCGGGAGGGACAAACCCCCCCTGATCGAGCTGGGGTGAGTGGGGGGGACACCCGGGTCCTGCTTCGTGTCACGCCAGGCTGGGGGAAGTTTGGGAAGCTGGGAAAGAACCCGGAGGTGCCTCTTGGGGTTCCCCTCACTCCTGTCCCCTCTCAGGGTGCACTATGAGGGCAAGGACCGCCCCAAGCCGGGCTACCAGATCCTGGACACGACCCCCTACAGCCGCTCGGCCAACCTGGCCTCGGGGTCGCCGGGCCACCAGCGCACGTTCCTGACGTTCCGGCGCGCGGCCGAGCCCCCCGGCCACCACACGCTGGGGGTCACCGACATCTGCCTGGTGATGCCCAGCAAGGGCGAGAGCACCCCGCACACCTTCTGCCGCGTGGACAAGAACCTCAACACCAGCATGGTGGGGTTGGGGGGGGGTCCCTCTCGCCCCCCCGGTGCTGCCCAGCTGCTGCTGAGCCCCAAAATCCCGATCTCTCCTTGCAGTGGGGCCCAGCGTTGTTCCTGTGCTACAAGATCGCCGTGGCCAAGGACAACACGTTGGTCTACGAGGCAGGTGGGGACCTGGGACTGGGGGTTCTGGGTCCTCCCAGGGGGAGCCAGAGTTGTTTATTGCCATTATTGCTTTTAAAAATATTTTCTGGGTTGATTAACCTCCTCCAGCCGGCACAGGGCTGATTTGGGGAGGTGCAGGAGCCCCTGGGTCCCCTCAGGAGGATTTGGGGAGCAAAAGGTGGGGCCCTTTAGCTGCCCCAGCACCCCTGGGGTGGGGGGCTTGCCAGGCTTTTGGGACTGGAGTCACTTACTGGGGATGGGGGGACAATGGGGTCTCTTACTGGGAAGTGTGGCATCCCTTACTGGGGTGACAATGGGGTCTCTTACTGGGGTGACAGTGGGGTCTGTTACTGGGGGTTGGGGGCAATTTGGTTTCCTGTTGAGGGGAAGTTTTGGGAGTGGTTTTGTGGAGCTGTGGGCACTCACCTGGCTGCCCCCTCCTCACTGGGGTGGGTGAGATGACCTGGGGGGCTGATCCTGGTGTCTGGTGTCCATGTGTCCTTGTGTCTGTGTGTCCGTGCAGGGCTGCTGAGCCGCTACCCCGAGCAGGACAGTGAGTCCTTCCCGCTGCCCGAGTCGGTGCCCGTGTTCTGCCTGCCCATGGGGGCCACCATCGAGAGCTGGCCCGTGGGCACCAAGTACCCCCTGCCCGTCTTCTCCACCTTCGTCCTCACCGGCGCCTCGGGGGACAAGGCACGGCAGGACAGGGGGCTCGGGGGTGTGGGATGGGGGGCCCCAGTGCCAGGGGAGGGGTTGGTCTCAGCACCCACAGCCTTGTGGGACTGGGGTCCCTGTGCCAGGGGTTCCCATCCCTTGTGGGACCAGGATCCCAGTACCTGGGGGTCCCAGCACTGTGAGACCACGATCCCCAGTGCCAAGGGTTTCCCACCCCTCATGAGACTGGGATCCCAGGTGCCAAAGGGTTCCCAGCACTGTGGGACCAGGATCCCTGTGCCAGGGGTTCCCATGCCTCATGGGACCAGGATCCTGGTGCCAGAGGTTCCCAGCACTGTGGGACCAGGATACCAGTGCCCGGGGTTCCCATCTCTTGTAGGACTGGGATCCTGGGACCAGGGGTTCCCATCCCTCATGAGACAGGGATCCCTGTGCCAGGGGTTCCCATCCCTCACGAGACAGGGATCTCTGTGCCAGGGGTTCCCATGTGCCAGGGGTTGCCATCCCTTGTGAGACAGGGATCCCTGTGCCAGAGGCTGCCATCCCTCACGAGACAGGGATCCCTGTGCCAGGGGTTCCCATCCCTTGTGAGACAGGGATCCCCGTGCCAGAGGTTCCCATGTGCCAGGGGTTCCCATCCCTCACAAGACAGGGATCTCTGTGCCAGGGGTTCCCATCCCTCATGAGACAGGGATCCCAGTGCCAGGGGTTCCCATCCCTCATGAGACAGGGATCCCCGTGCCAGGGGTTCCCATCCCTCAGGAGAGCAGCATCCCCGTGCCCGGGCTGCCCTGACGGCCGTGCCCCGCAGGTGTACGGCGCCGCCATCCAGTTCCACGAGGCGTTCCCGCGGGAGCGGCTGTCGGAGGCGCAGGCGCTGCGCCTGGGGCTGCTCAGCGTGGTGGACCGGCGGCCGGTGCCCGGGCGCTCGCTGCACACCCGCAAGAGCATCTGCGTGCTGTCCCACTGGCCCTTCTTCGACGTCTTCCGCAAGTTCCTCATGTTCATCTACCGCTACTCCATCTCGGGCCCCCACGTGCTGCCCCTGGAGACGTGAGCGCGGAGAAGGGGGGGCTCCGGGGGGGGCGGGGGCCCGCGGTCACCCCCCCGCTGACGGGGCCGCTCCGCCCGCAGGCACATCTCCCACTTCATGCACAACGTGCCCTTCCCGTCCCCGCAGCGCCCGCGGATCCTGGTCCAGGTGAGTCACCTCGGGGGAGGGGCTCACAGCGACCCCCAGCCCAGCCCGGCGTGTCCCTGTGTCCCCCACCACGTCTCCGTGTCCCTGCAGATGTCCCCGTACGACAGCCTGCTGCTGTGCCGGCCCGTGTCCTCCCCGCTGCCCCTCAGGTAGGGCTGGGGGATGCTGGTGTGGGGAGGGGGACAGGTGGGGAGGGGGCCGTGGGTGACCAGGTGATGTCCCCGCCCGCAGCGGGGCCAGTTTCCTGACGCTGCTGCAGAACCTGGGCCCCGACAACGCGGTGGCACTGCTGGTGGCCGTCCTCACCGAGCAGAAGCTGCTCATCCACTCCCTGCGCCCCGATGTCCTGACCAGCGTGGGCGAAGCCCTGGTGGCGGTGAGTGACCGCAGGGGACACCGCAGGGACGCTGAGGGGACGTGCCACCGTGGGGCTGGGGGCCCGCCGTGCTGGGGATCCTGGTCGCACAGCGCTGGGGACCTGTGGCACTGGGGACTGTCACCCCTCAGCACTGGGGATCCCTGCCCTGCGGTGCTGGGAGCGCTGATCCCGTAGTGCTGGGGACCTGCTGTGGGGATCTCCCTGCCACGGTGCTGGGGATCCCCGTTCCGTGCTGCTGGGGGTCCCCGTTCCGTGCTGCTGGGGATCCCGGTCCCGTGCCATTGGTGATCCCGGTCCCGCAGCTCTGGAGACCCCACCCCGCGGCGCTGGGCCCCCCATCCCGCCTGGCGGGGGCCCTGCGGCGCTGACCACCCTCGTCCTGTCCCCAGATGATCTTCCCCCTGCGCTGGCAGTGCCCCTACATCCCGCTGTGCCCGCTGGCGCTGGCTGACGTGCTGTGTGCCCCCGTGCCCTTCATTGTAGGCATCCACTCCAGCTACTTCGACCTCTACGAGCCCCCCCGCGACGTCATCTTCGTCGACCTGGACACCAACACCATTTTCCAGTGAGTGTCCCCAGGGCTGGGGGCGGGTGGGCTGTCCTGGGGGGTCCCAGGGGGTCCCGCCCTGCCCTGGTGCCTGTGCCCCCAGGAGCGAGGAGCGGAAGCTGCTGTCGCCCCGCGCGCTGCCCCGCCGGCCCTGCAAGGTGCTGCTGGCCTCGCTGCACAGCCTGTCCCAGCAGCTGGATGAGCGTGAGTGGGGGTCCTGGGGCTGGGCTGGGGGCTCCAGGGTGTCCTGGGGGGTCTGAGTGTCAACACATCCCCCACCTGTGCTGTTATCCCAGAATAGCCCAAACTGGGAGTGACCCACTGGGGTCAAAGACCACCCTGAAATCCCCCCTGGCCTGGGGGTATTTTCCAAGCGGGATCAGAGCTGTGGCTTCACTCCCTCATTCCTGGGGTGTCGCTTCCCAACCAGCCCCACCCCTGGGGCTCTGCAGCCGCGGGACTCATCCGGCTGGGCATCCCTGGTGCCAACGCCGTCCCGTCCGTGTCCCCGGTGCCAACGCTGTCCCATCCGTGTCCCCGGTGCCAATGCTGTCCCGGCTGGCTGGGCATCCCTGGTGCCAACGCCGTCCCGTCCGTGTCCCCGGTGCCAATGCTGTCCCATCCGGCCAGGTGTCCCCGATGCCGACACTGTCCCGTCCGTGTCCCCGGTGCTGACGCTGTCCCGTCCCTGTGCTGATGCTGTCCTGTCCGTGTCCCTGGTGCCAACGCTGTCCCGGCTGGCTAGGTGTCCCCGATGCCGACACTGTCCCGTTCATGTCCCCGGTGCTGATGCTCTCCCGTCCCCGGTGCTGACGCTGTCCCGTCCCTGTGCTGATGCTGTCCCGTCCGTGTCCCCGCAGTGCTGAGCGCGCCGGGCGAGGAGGAGCCTCCGGAGCTGGTGCTGAGCGACGCGGAGGCCGCGGGTGCCCGGCGGGCGCAGCTGGAGCTGGAGGCGCGGGCGGCCTTCCTGCGCTTCATGGCGTGCGCCCTGCGCGGGTACCGCTCCTTCCTGCGCCCCATCGCGCCCGCGCCCGCCCCGGCCGGCCGCGACGCCGGCAGCCTCTTCGCGCTGCAGGGTGAGGGGGGATCGGGGGGTGGCCCTGTGGGTTCTGTGCCATCCTGTCTGTCCAGTTCTGTCTCATCTTCATCCCGTCCCATCCTGTGCATCCCATCCTGTGCATCCCATCCTGTGCATCCCATCCTGTGCGTGCCATGCCATGCCATGCAATCCCATCCTGTGCATCCCATCTTGTGCATCCCATCCTTTGCATCCCATCTTGTGCATGCCATGCCATGCCATTCCATCCCATCCTGTGCGTGCCATGCCATCCCATCCCATCCCATCCCATCCTGTGCATCCCACCCTGCACGTCCCATCTTGTGCATGCCATCCTGTCCTGTGCATCCCATCCTGTGCTTCCCATCCTGTGCATCCCATCTTGTGCATGCCATGCCATGCCATTCCATCCTGTGCATCCCATCCCATCCCATCCCATCCCATCCCATCCCATCCCATCCCATCCCATCCCATCCCATCCCATCTCGTGTGTCCCA
>NW_024520096.1:205238-209106 GCF_017590135.1 Pyrgilauda ruficollis
ACCCCACCCCAATGACCCCATCCCCATGTCCCCGTGTCCCCAGGGTTCCTGCGCTCCCGGGAGCGGGCGTACCAGCGCTTCTACGGGCAGCTGCTGCGCACGCAGCTCTTCACGCAGTTCATCGAGGACTGCTCCTTCGCCAGCGACCGCGAGCCCTGCCTCGAGTTCTTCGACACCTGCGTCGACAAGGTGTGTCCCTGTGTCCCCTCCGTGTGTCCCTTGTGTGTCCCTCGCTCCCTGCCTCGAGTTCCTCACCCCTGTGTCCACCAGGTGTGTCCCTGTGTCCCCTCGGTGTGTCCCTTGTGTGTCCCTCTCTCCCTGTGAGTTCCTCACCCTGTGCCCACAAGGTTTGTCCCCTCGGTGTGTTCCTCGTGTGTCCCTCTCCCTGCCTCGAGTTCCTCACCCTGTGCCCACAAAGTGTGTCCCCTCCATGTGTCCCTTGTGTGTCTTCACTCCCTGCCTCTTGTTCCTCACCCTGTGCCCACAAGGTGTGTCCCTGTGTCCCCTCCCTGCCCCTGCTGACCCCGCTGCCCCTCCCCAGGTGCAGGTGGACCTGGAGAAGCCCGAGGACACGCCCCTGATGGAGCTGGACGACCCCCGGGGCGGGGAGCACACGGTGTTCATCACCCCCCCGGAGCAGCCGGCGGGGCCAGACGGGGCCGAGCCCCCCGCGCGCTACAGGTGAGACCCCCGGGCCCTCCCCGCGCTTCCCCCTCCCCAAACCCCCCTCACCTGTGCCCCCCCACAGGTATGACGGGTTCCCCACGCTGCGCCCGGAGCTGCTGGAGCCCCCCCGGGACCCTCTGGTGGCTCAGCTGTGCCAGGCCCGGAGCAGCGCCCCGAGCAGCCCCGCCCCGCGCCGCACCAAGCAGGTGAGGGACAGCACCTGGGCACGCGTGCCTGTGCCACCTGGACGGGTGCCCAGGTGGGACAACACGTGGCTAAGCATCCCCGTGAGCTGTGACACCTGGGCAGGTGCCCGGATGGCACAGGTGTCTGTGAGCTGTGACACTTGGGCACGGCGCTGAGGGGCTCAGCTCCCGTCCCCTGACTCTCCCTGGTCCCCGGTGTCCCCAGGAGATGAAGGTGGCCCAGCGGGTGGCCCAGAAGTCGTCGGCAGTGCCGGAGCTGTGGGCACGGTGCCTGCTGGGGCACTGCTACGGGCTCTGGTTCCTGTACCTGCCCACCCACGTGCGCGCCGCCCCCGCCAAGCTGCGCGCGCTCCAGCTCGCCTACGACGTCCTGCGCAAGATGGAGCAGCACAAGGTGGTGCTGCCCGACGAGGTGGGTCAGCTCCTGCTCCAGATCCTCGTGGGAAAGGGGATCTGCTGCTGGGGTGGGACTGCTGGAGTCACCGGGCTGGAATGGCCAGTGCTGTGTCCAGTGTCCCGTGCTGTGTCCAGTGTCCCGTACTGTGTCCATTTCTCAGGGCAGGAAGGGCATGACAGGGCTGGAGCACATCCAGAGAAAGGAAAGAGGCTGGAGCAGCAGGAGAATTCCTGAGGGAGCTGGGAAGGGGCTCAGCCTGGAGAAAAGGAGGCTCAGGGAGCACCTTGTGGCTCTGCACAGCTCCTGACAGGAGGGGACAGCCGGGGGGGTCGGGCTGTGCTCCCAGGAACAGGGACAGGACAAGGGGGAATGGCCTCAGGCTGGGCCAGAGCAGGCTCAGGGTGGATGTTTAGGAAAATTCCCCTTGGAAAAGGTGAGGTTTGGAGAGGTTTGGAGGGGAGAGGGGAGTGGCCACCCCTGGATGTGTCTGAGGAAAGCCTGGACGTTATTCTGGGTGACCAGGTGGGGATGGGGCACAGGTTGGCCTCTGTGACCCTGGAACTCTCTCCCACCTGGCTGACTGTGGGATGCTGAGGCTGGAGAGGGGGCCCAGGCTGACGGGGAGGTGCCCCCCAGGTGTGCTACCGCATCCTGATGCAGCTCTGCGGGCAGTACGGCGAGCCCGTGCTCTCCGTGCGCGTCCTGCTCGAGATGAAACGCGCCGGCATCGTCCCCAACACCGTCACCTACGGCTACTACAACAAGGTGACCCCGAGGCCATCCCCTGGGTGGGCATGGGGGGGATTCCCCTGGCCACCCCTGACCCCTCCGTGTCCCCCTGGCAGGCGGTGCTGGAGAGCAAGTGGCCGGCGGGGACGCAGGGGGGGCGGCTGCGCTGGGCCAAGCTGCGCAACGTGGTGCTGGGGGCGGCGCAGTTCCGGCAGCCCCTGCGGCAGCGGCAGCGGCGCCGAGCCGCCGGAGACCCCCCGGGTGAGCAGGGGGGCAACGGGGGTGTTGGCACCCCGCTCACACCCCCGTGTCCCCCTGCAGGTGGTGGAGCCCCTCTGAGTGTCTCGGGGGTACCGGCGATTCCTGCCTGTCCCCTCCTGCCACGCTCCTGGGGTGGGGGGTCTGTGGTGCCCCATTGACACCCCCTTGTGTCTGAGCCCCCCCAGGGGTGGGACCCCCCGGGTGAGCAGGGAGGAATGGGGGTGTTGGCACCCCGCTCACACCGCCATGTCCCCTTGCAGGTGGTGGAGCCCCTCTGAGATCTCAGGGGTCTGGGGGGGGACCCCAGCGATTCTCCCCTGTCCCCTCCTGACACCCCCATGGGGTGTGGGGGGTTTATGGTGCCCCATTGACACCCCCTTGTGTCTGTGCCCCCCCAGGGGTGCCTACCCACTCACACCCCCTGATGGAGCCCCCCCGAGTATCTGAGCCTGGGGGGCACCCCAGCGAAGCCCCTCTGAGTGTCTCGGGGGTACCGGCGATTCCTGCCTGTCCCCTCCTGCCACGCTCCTGGGGTGGGGGGTCTGTGGTGCCCCATTGACACCCCCTTGTGTCTGAGCCCCCCCCAGGGGTGGGACCCCTTGGATGAGGGTTGTGCCCACCCACTCACACCCCCTGATGGAGCCCCCCCAAGTATCTCAGGGGTCTGGGGGGGACCCCAGCGATTCTCCCCTGTCCCCTCCTGCCTCCCCCATGGTGTGGGGGGGGTTATGGTGCCCCGTTGACACCCCCTTGTCCCCCTCAGGCGACTGAGCCCCCGCCAGGGGTGGGAGCGATGGGGGGGCTGCTGTCCCTGACCCCTCTGTCCCCCGCAGGTGAGCCGGCGCCCCCCGCCCCGCGCCCCCCCCTGCAGCGCCAGACCACCTGGGCGGGTCGGAGCCTGCGGGACCCGGCCCCGGCCCCGCGGCTGGTCAAGAGCGGCAGCCTCAGTTTCCCCGGCAGCGCCCGGGGCGAGGGGGCGGCCCGGGAGGGGCCGGGGGAGCCCCCCGTGCTCCCCGCGACCCCCACCCCGCCGCCCGGGGCCCCCCCGGCTCTGCCGACGGGAGCCTCTCGGACATCGCCACCGACGACAGCGGCGGGGACGAGGGACCCGGCGGGGGTCCCGGGGGTGGTCCCGGAGGGGGTCCCGGGGGGGCGACCCCGCGCCGGGGGTTGGCGGCCAAGCTGCAGCAGCTGCTGTCGCCCGGCAAGCGAGCCCCCCCGCGCCCCTCGGAGCCCCCCCGGGAGCCCGGGCAGCGCCGGGGGTCGGAGCAGCGGGACGGGGACCCCTCCTCACGCCGCAGCCCCGCCGAGACCCTGCTGCGACCCCGGGAGCGCCCCGAGTCCACGGCGTCCGAGGTAGCGCTGGGTGTCACCTGTGCCTGTCCCCACGGCCGGCCACCCCCCCCGAGCCCCGTGTGCCTGCCCCCGCCGAGACCCTGCTGCGACCCCGGGAGCGCCCCGAGTCCACGGCGTCCGAGGTAGCGCTGGGTGTCACCTGTGCCTGTCCCCACGGCCGGCCACCCCCCCCGAGCCCCGTGTGCCCCCCTGAGCCCCGTGTGCCCCCTGACTCCCGTGTGCCCCCCCAGAGCTCCGTGTGCCCCCCAGAGCT
>NW_024520096.1:210813-212213 GCF_017590135.1 Pyrgilauda ruficollis
CCATCCTCTGTGGGGACACACCAGTGTCACACCACCCTCTCCATGTCCCCAAGTGCCACCCCTGGGACCCCCTGGGACACCCTCAGGGACCCCCGTCCTGTCTGGGGACACCCCGGTGTCACACCACCCTCCCCATGTCCCCAAGGTGTCCCCACACCCCTCTTTGCCCCCCTCCGTTCCCCCCATCCATCCATCCATGCTTTGGGGGCCCCCCGGTGCCCCCCATCCCCGTGACCCCCCCTTGTGCCCCGCAGCCCCCCCGGGGCCGGCCCGGTGCCCCCCTCCCCGCGGGGGCCGGTGCTCAGCGACCGCCGGCGCTGCCTGGAGCTGGACGAGACCCCCGAGCTCTGCAACGGCTGCAGCGAGACCCCGGTACCGGGGGGGCCCGGGCTGGGGGTCCGGGGGGGCTGGGAATGGGCGGGGGGGTCCCTCGTCCATGAAATGTGGGGTTGGGAGGGGATTTGGGGTCACCGGGGGTCCTTGATGGTGGTTCTGGGGTGGGCAGGGGGTCCCGGGTGTGTCCCCCCCCATTCCCATATCCCAGACCATTCCAGGGCCAGGCAGGGGGTCCCTCATCCCCATAGTTTGGGGTGCCCCCCATTCCCAGATTCCAGTCCATTCCAGGGGGTCCCTCAGCACCACAATTTGGGGGTCCCCCCCAATTCCCAGATCCCAGTCTGTTCCAGGGCCGTGCAAGGTGGGGTTCCTGGGGGGGTCCCTCCCCTCTGATTTTGGGGTGCCCCCCTATCCCCAGCTCCCAGTCCATTCCAGGGCCGTGCAAGGTGGGGTTCCTGGGGTGGTCCCTCCCCTCTGATTTGGGGGTGCCCCCCCCAGTTCCCAGCTCCCAGTCCATTCCAGGGCTGGGCAGGGGGGTCCCTGGGGCGTCTCTCCCCTCTGATTTGGGGGTGCCCCCCCATTCCCAGTTCTTGCTCCATTCCAGGCCTGGGGAGGGGGGTCCCTCCCCTCTGATTTGGGGGTGTCCCCGCAGCCCCCGGGGCGCTGCGAGCGCGTGGCCTTCGCGTACCTGAGCCCGCTGGTGCTGCGCAAGGAGCTCGAGAGCCTGGTGGAGAACGAGGGCGCCGAGCTGCTGGCCCGGCCCGAGCTCGTGGACAGCCACCCCATCATCTACTGGAACCTGGTCTGGTACTTCCAGCGCCTCGGGCTGCCCAGCAACCTGCCCCTGCTGCTGCTGGGCTCCCAGCACGCCCCCCGGGACCCCCAGGTGGGTTTGGGGGGCTGGGAGGGGCCCTGGGGGGGCTGTGAAGGGCTCGGGGGGGGCTGTGAAGGGCTCTGGGCGGCTGGGAGGGGTTCTGGGGGGCTGTGAGGAGCTCAGAGGGGGCTGTGAAGGGCTGGGAGGGGATCTGGAGGGGCTGTGAGGGGCTCAGGGGGGGCTCTGAGGG
>NW_024520096.1:212277-224451 GCF_017590135.1 Pyrgilauda ruficollis
TGGGATGTGGGGGGGGGGATTTGGGGATATGGGAATGGGGGGATGGAGATGTGGGATTTGGGGATTATGGGATTGGGAGATGTGGGGATATGGGATTGGGGGTGTGGGAGATGTGGGAATGGGCAGGGGCAAAGAGTGGGATTGGTGACACCAAGGGCACACGCTGGGGTCCCCCAGGTGAGACCCCTGGGGTTTGGGGACACTGGGGTCACTGTGGGGACACTGGGGTCACTGTGGGCTCACACCTTGGGGTCCCCCAGGTGACACCCCTGGGGTTTGGGGACACTGGGGTCACTGTGGGCTCACACCTTGGGGTCCCCAGGTAACATCCCCCCGCGGCTGCAGCCCTGGGGCCCCCCGGCCCCCCCGTTCTCGCTGACCTTCCTGGAGGCGCTGCTGAGCCACGTGGGGCTCAACGAGGTGCACAAAGCCATCGGGCTCTTCCTGGAGACCCTGGCGGCCCCCGGAGCCCCCCGCACCCTGCACAGGTACGGGCAGACCCCCCCGGTGTACCCCGAAATCCCCCCAGAGTCCCCCCGAAATCGCCCCGTGGCTCCTCCTGCAGGAGCATCTACCGAGAGCTGCTGTTCCTGACGCTGGCAGCGCTGGGCCGGGAGCACACGGACATCGGTGGGGACACGGGGACACCGGGGGGACACCTGGGGGGACGCAGGGACACGCGTGTCCCATCTCTGTCCCCCCGTGTCCCCGTGTCCCCAAATGTCCCCCGTGTCCCCGTGCCCCCTCATGTCCCTCATGTCCGTGGGGGGGGGGATTTGGGGATATGGGAATGGGGGGATGGAGATGTGGGATTTGGGGATTATGGGATTGGGAGATGTGGGGATATGGGATTGGGGGTGTGGGAGATGTGGGAATGGGCAGGGGCAAAGAGTGGGATTGGTGACACCAAGGGCACACGCTGGGGTCCCCCAGGTGAGACCCCTGGGGTTTGGGGACACTGGGGTCACTGTGGGGACACTGGGGTCACTGTGGGCTCACACTTTGGGGTCCCCCAAGTAACATCCCTGTGGGTTTGGGGACACTGGGGACACTGGGGTCACTGTGGGCTCACACCTTGGGGTCCCCCAGGTGACACCCCTGGGGTTTGGGGACACTGGGGTCACTGTGGGCTCACACCTTGGGGTCCCCAGGTAACATCCCCCCGCGGCTGCAGCCCTGGGGCCCCCCGGCCCCCCCGTTCTCGCTGACCTTCCTGGAGGCGCTGCTGAGCCACGTGGGGCTCAACGAGGTGCACAAAGCCATCGGGCTCTTCCTGGAGACCCTGGCGGCCCCCGGAGCCCCCCGCACCCTGCACAGGTACGGGCAGACCCCCCCGGTGTACCCCGAAATCCCCCCAGAATCCCCCCGAAATCGCCCCGTGGCTCCTCCTGCAGGAGCATCTACCGAGAGCTGCTGTTCCTGACGCTGGCAGCGCTGGGCCGGGAGCACACGGACATCGGTGGGGACACGGGGACACCGGGGGGACCCAGGACCCCCCTCAAATACTCCAGAAGGCAGAAGGGACCCCCAGGACCCCCCTCAAATACTCCAGGGTGGGAAAAGGACCCCCAGGACCCCCCTCAAAGGCTTCAGGAGGCAGAAGGGACCCCCAGGACCCCCCTCAAATGCCCCAGGGTGGGGAAAGGACCCCCCTCAAATACTCCAGGAGGCAAAAGGGACCGCCGGCACCCCCAGGCTCACGACGGGTTTTATATGTCAGTGTTAATATATTTTTATTTATTTATTCACCCCCCCACAGAGTGAGAGCGCGGGTGGGATGGGCAGGGCCGGCTCTGGGGGCTCCCCCTCCTCATTTCTGCCCCGGGGGGGGGGTTTGGGGGTCTTGTCCCCCCTCAGGGCAGCTGGGGGGGCTCTGGGTTTGTGCCCCCTCCCATCTCCAGCCCCCCGGGGGGGTTTGGTGGCCATTGAGGGGGGTTTAGTGGCCATGGGGGGGGTTCGGGGCCGCCCCCTCCCCTCGCACTGTGCAATAGCAGCCCCCGCCCCAGGGGCCTGTAAATAAAAGCTGCTGCGGTATTTTCCTCGCTGCCTCCAGGAGGGTTTGTTTTATCTGGGGGGGTTTCTGAGGGTGCGGAACCCCCCGGGAGCGGCCGTGAGGGGAGGTGAGGCCGGGGCCGCCATCTTGGATCCTGGCACGGCCCGGGGCTGCCCTCAGGCCGCCATCTTGGATCCTGGCACGGGCCATGAGGCCTCGCGGGCGCCGAACCCCGCGCGCTGCCGCCTCGTCGGGCATATGGGGGGTTCTGCCCGGCGTACCGGAGACGGGAGCTCCCCCCAGAGCCACGCGCGGCCTCGTACCGGCGCCACGTGAAGCGGAACCGGGCCGGTACTAGGCCCGGGGCGGGTACGGCGGCTGCGAGGGGTCAAAATTCCCTCGCGCGCCGGGGGAGAAGTCGCGCGCCGCCACCGCGCGCCGCTCGCGGTACCCGGATGTTCAGACTCGGGGACCCATTAAAGGCGCCCCGCGGGGAAGCACGGCGCGTTCCCATTGGTGCAGCGAGACGTCAATCTTTGCTGAGCCAGCCAGTAAAATCTGGGAGGCGGGCTAAGAACGGATCGCAGCGATTCGATTGGTGATCTCTCACGCCAGTCTGCAATCCGCACCAATGGGCGTCGCGACTGGGGTCGGGAGGCGGGGCGGGCGCGGCGGCGGCGGCGGCCAATCAGCGGCATTGTTTGTGGTGGTGCCGGTTGCGCTCGGCGGCGGCCGCGTCTGCTCCGCCCGCCCGGCCCGGGACCCCCGGGACACCCCGGGACCCGCCGGGATCCGCCGGGAACCGCCGGGAACCCACCGCGAAACGCCGGGAGACGGGGCGATCTGGGGGGCTGCGGGCAGCAGGCAGTGCCCGAGGGGCTGCGGGCGGTCTGGGCTGAGCTCTGGGGGCGCGGGGCTCGGCTTGGGGGGCACAGCCCGAGGGGGTGGGCGGCGGCGGAGCTCCGGCCTGGGGGAGCAGAGCTCAGGGATTCTGGGGAGCAGAGATCAGAGATTTGGGGAGCAGAGATCAGGGATTCTGGGGAGCAGAGCTCAGAGATTTGGGGAGCAGAGCTCAGGGATTTGGGGAGCAGAGATCAGAGATTTGGGGAGCAGAGATCAGGGATTTGTGGGGGCAGAGCTCGGGAATTTCGGGGAGCAGAGCTCGGGATTTTGGGGAGCAGAGCTCAGAGATTTTGGGGAGCAGAGCCCAGGGATTTTGGGGAGCAGAGCTCGGGAATCTGGGGAGCAGGGATCAGAGATTTGGGGAGCAGAGCCCAGGGATTTTGGGGAGCAGAGCTCAGGGATTTCGGGGAGCAGAGCTCAGATTTGGGGGGGCACAGCTCAGGGATTTGGGGAGCAGAGCTCGAGTTTTGGGGAGCAGATCTCAGTGATTTGGGAGTGCGGAGCTGGGGGATTTTGGGGAACAGAGTTCAGATTTGGGGAACAGAGCTCAGGGATTTTGGGGAGCAGAGCCGCAAGGATTGGGGGCACAAAGCAGACAGATCTGGGGGGGGAAAGAGCTCGGATTTTGGGGGAGCAGAGCTCGGGGATTTGGGAGTGTGGAGCTCAGGGATTTGGGGAGCAGAGCTCGGGGATTTGGGAATGTGGAGCCCAGGGATTTTGGGGTGGCAGAGCTCAGGGATTTGTGGGAGCAGAGCTCAGATTTGGGGTGCAGCCTGACGAGTTGGTGGGGGCAGAGCTCGGGGATTTTGGGGAGGGGCAGAGCTCAGATTTTCGGGAGCAGAGCCCGAGAGGTTTTGGGGGCACAAAGCAGATGGATTTGGGGGGGCAGAACTCAGGAATTTGGGGAGCAGAGCTCAGATCTGGGGAAGCAGAGCACAGTGATTTTTGGGGAGAAGAGCTCAGGGATTTTGGGGGGCAGCGCTCAGGGATTTTGGGGAGCAGAGCTCAGATTTTTGGGGGCAAAGCTCAGATTTGGGGGCAGAGCTGCGGGGTTTTGGGGAGCATCGCTCAGGGATTTTGGGGGGCAGCGCTCAGGGATTTTGGGCAGCAGAGCTCAGATCTGGGGGGGCACAACTCAGGGATTTTGGGGAGCAGAGCTCACATTTTGGGCAGCAGAGCTCAGATTTGAGGGGGCACAGATAAGAGATTTTGGGGAGCATCGCTCAGGGATTTTGGGGGTCAGCCCCGGCGGTTTGGGGAATCCCCCGGGGGAGGGGCGGGGCGCGGCGGCGGGAGCAGAGCTCGGGATTTTGGGGAGCAGAGCTCAGAGATTTTGGGGAGCAGAGCCCAGGGATTTTGGGGAGCAGAGCTCGGGAATCTGGGGAGCAGGGATCAGAGATTTGGGGAGCAGAGCCCAGGGATTTTGGGGAGCAGAGCTCAGGGATTTCGGGGAGCAGAGCTCAGATTTGGGGGGGCACAGCTCAGGGATTTGGGGAGCAGAGCTCGAGTTTTGGGGAGCAGATCTCAGTGATTTGGGAGTGCGGAGCTGGGGGATTTTGGGGAACAGAGTTCAGATTTGGGGAACAGAGCTCAGGGATTTTGGGGAGCAGAGCCGCAAGGATTGGGGGCACAAAGCAGACAGATCTGGGGGGGGAAAGAGCTCGGATTTTGGGGGAGCAGAGCTCGGGGATTTGGGAGTGTGGAGCTCAGGGATTTGGGGAGCAGAGCTCGGGGATTTGGGAATGTGGAGCCCAGGGATTTTGGGGTGGCAGAGCTCAGGGATTTGTGGGAGCAGAGCTCAGATTTGGGGTGCAGCCTGACGAGTTGGTGGGGGCAGAGCTCGGGGATTTTGGGGAGGGGCAGAGCTCAGATTTTCGGGAGCAGAGCCCGAGAGGTTTTGGGGGCACAAAGCAGATGGATTTGGGGGGGCAGAACTCAGGAATTTGGGGAGCAGAGCTCAGATCTGGGGAAGCAGAGCACAGGGATATTTGGGGTCAGCGCTCAGATTTGGGGGGGCAAAGCTCAGGGATTTTGGTCAGCAGAGCTGAGGAATTTTGGTCAGCAGAGCTCAGATTTGGGGAAGCAGAGCACAGTGATTTTTGGGGAGAAGAGCTCAGGGATTTTGGGGGGCAGCGCTCAGGGATTTTGGGGAGCAGAGCTCAGATTTTTGGGGGCAAAGCTCAGATTTGGGGGCAGAGCTGCGGGGTTTTGGGGAGCATCGCTCAGGGATTTTGGGGGGCAGCGCTCAGGGATTTTGGGCAGCAGAGCTCAGGTGGGTGGGCACGGACCCTTCCTCACCCGCATTTGGGAAGCTGGATCCTCTCCCCCGAGGAGATCCCAGAGGATTTCTCCTCCCAGGGATGAGGATTCCTGCTCCCGAGGAGAATCCTTGCCCAGATTCCCAAAATTGAGGCGTTTTGGGCGCTTTCCCCTCCCCTCGGAGCCTGGAAAAGGGATCTGTGATGGCGGGGGGAGGGGGTGGATTGCCGGGAACAGAGGAGGAGGAGATTTGGGAATCTGGGATCCATTGGCTTTTCCAGAGCGATTTTCATTTTTTTTTTTTTTAATTTTATTTTAACATCCATTTAATTTTTTTTTTTTTTTGGAGCTTCCTCGGCCGCTGCTGGGTGGGAGGAGGAGGAGGAGGAGGAGGAGGAAGGGGGAGCACGGGAATGGGAGCAGCCTCCTCCTGGCAGGAGTGTGGGAGGATTTGACTCCTGTTCCTCGCTGCTCCCGGGTGGGGGTTGGGGCCCATCAGCCACGGTTTTTTCGGGAATTTCAGGGATTTTAAGGATTGGGGGTGCCCACCAAGGGAGACCCTGGCACGTGCCAGCGTTTGGGGCATGCACGATGCTGCTGGGGAGAAATGGAGAATCCACTGCTGGGATCCAGGGCTGGGCTGGAATTTGGCACCTCCGAGGTCTTGGAGCTGCTGGGATCCACCCAGGGGCTCCGTGGCAGTGCCAGTGCCCATGCCAGGCTCTGTGGCAGTGCCAGTGCCCATGCCATGCTCCATGGCAGTGCCAGTGCCCGTGCCAGGCTCCATGGCAGTGCCAGTGCCCGTGCCATGCTCCATGGCAGTGCCAGGGCTCTGTGGCAGTGCCAGTGCCCATGCCATGCTCCGTGGCAGTGCCAGGGCTCCGTGGCAGTGCCAGTGCCCGTGCCATGCTCCATGGCAGTGCCAGTGCCCGTGCCATGCTCCATGGCAGTGCCAGTGCCCATGCCATGCTCCATGGCAGTGCCAGTGCCCGTGCCAGGCTCCGTGGCAGTGCCAGGGATACCTGCCTGGCAGCACCGATCCCTCTCAGGTGTCCCTGGGAGCTCCTTCCCCTGCAGTGTCACCTCCCAGCAGGGTCAGGGTTCCTTGGCAGAGGAATTTCCCGGGTCCCTTCGGTCCCTTCAGCTTTTCCCTGGTTATTTCCCAGCTCTGTGGAGATAAAGCATCTTTCCACGCTTGGCTCTTCCATCTGCAGCAGCTCCTTGGTCCATGGTTGTTCCTGGTGGAATCCGTGGGTTTGGGCTCCACAGGGATCTCGGAATTCTGCTCCACGGCTGGCTGGCATTGTGTTTCTTGTGGATTTTGTTGGTGTTTTAGGTTCTTCTCAGGTTTTTTAGGGAAATTCTGTGTTTTTGTGCCGTGGCTGGGATGGCATGTCTTGGGATGCACCCACATTTCTCTGCAGGAATTGCTTCCCAATATCCCACGTAAATCTCCCCTTTCCCAGCCTCAAACCATTCCCACTTCTCGTGCCACTCCGTGTCCTTGTCCCGAATCCTTTGCAGCCCTCAGAGCCTCTTTGGCTGCTGGAAGATGCTCCAAGGTCCTCCTGCATCTTCCCTTTTCCAGGCTGGGCTCCTTCTCCAGTGCCTTTAGCAGCTCCAGGTGCTCCTTCCACCAGGAATGTCCAGGGGAATCCCAGCCCACTCTGGGGGTCCTTCCATCCCGCCGAGTTTGGGGTTTTTGGGCACTTTTTGGGTGCCCATGCAGGGCTGGGGGAGCTCATCCCCATCCCTGGGTCCGGAAGAGGCTGCGGCGCTGGGCTCGGGTCTTTTCCGTTTGGTTCTTTTTAGTTTGGTTCTTTTATTTGGTTCTTCTATTTGGTTCTTTTTAGTGGGTTTCTTTCATTTGGTTCTTTTTCATTTGGTTCTTTTTCATTTGGTTCTTTTTTTATTTGGTTCTTTTTAGTTTGGTTCTTTTATTTGGTTCTTTTTCATTTGGTTCTTTTTTTTATTTGGTTATTTTTTTCACTTGGTTCTTTTTCACTTGGTTCTTTTTTTATTTGGTTCTTTTTTTTATTTGGTTCTTTTTCCATTCAGTTCTTTTTCATTTGGTTCTTTTTCATTTGGTTCTCTTTTCATTTGGTTCTCTTTTCATTTGGTTCTCTTTTCATTTGGTTCTCTTTTCATTTGGTTCTCTTTTCATTTGGTTCTCTTTTCATTTGGTTCTCTTTTCATGGAGGGGTTCATCCAGCTGGGGTCAGGATGAATCCATGGGAATCCCGAATTCCCATCATGTTCTGGAGGGGTTCATCCAGCTGGGGTTGGGATGAATCCATGGGAATGGCATTCCCATCGTGTTCTGGAGGGGTTCATCCAGCTGGGGTCAGGATGAATCCATGGGAATCCCAAATTCCCATCGTGTTCTGGAGGGGTTCATCCAGCTGGGGTTGGGATGAATCCATGGGAATGGGATCATGGATTCCCACCTTCCCGTGGTCGTGTCCCGGGCCGCGTTGAGTTTGTGGTGGAGCCTCCTTGAGTGAGATCAGCCAGCTTTGGATTCCCTTTGGATAGCAAAGTTGGGGAAAAACCATCCCTTTCCCTGCTTTGTCATCCTCCAGTTTTCCCAGAATCTCTTCCCAAGTGTGCAAAGTTGGGAAAAATCATCCCTTTCCCTGCTTTGTCATCCTCCAGTTTTGTCATCCTCCAGTTTTCCCAGAATCTCTTCCTGCGTGCGCGGTGTCAGCCTGAGGCTGGACTGGGATTGCTGTCGGTTCAGGAGGAGGGAATTGGATCCAGGAATTCTCTGTTTCGGGGGAGATGTGCCAGTGGGGAGGAAGATCCAGGGATCCTTTGGATTAATAAAAGGAGCTCTGGTCAGACTTCCTCAAAGACCTTTCCAGGAAGCTCCCAGGGAATGCATCCATAGGGAAAAACCCCCAAAATGCAAGGAAATGATGTTTTAGCACTTCCTTTGCCCATCCTCCTGGGAGGATCATTGGGAAGGAAGGTTGGAGCGGCGGGATGGAGGCCAGGGCAGGAGCAGGGATGGGAGGGATCAAAATCCCTGAGAGGATTTCATCCCTTCCCAAATCCCCACCCAGCAAAAACAGGGATGGGAGGATGGAAACAGCCTGGAGTGGTCCTGAAAAACCAGGGAATGGAGAAATAAAGGAATTTGCTGCTCTCCTGTGCCCTCTGCGTTTTCCATGGACACAGCCTGGAATAAATCATCCCCGGGCCCATCCCACCCCCTCATTAGCTGATAAATCCATGGAAACGAGCATGCAATTAAAGCTAATTAATCCTTTCCCCCTTTGGAAACCAAATTGTTCCATTTTATCCAATAAAGGCAAACTTGGGGGTTCCAGTGCTGGAATGCTACGGAATTCCCAGACTCCCACACCTCAGGGGTGGAATAAAACCGTGGATGTCGGGGATTATGGGATTTTTGGGGTGTTTTGAGGCAAAACACCCCAAAAATCTGCTCCAAACCCTGTCCAGCCTGGCCTTGGGCACTTCCAGGGATGGGGCAGCCTCAGATTCCTGGGATAACCTGAGCCAGGGCCTCACCACCCTCACAGGGAGTGCTGGCATAAGGATGAGGATATTCCTTTGGCTAAAGAATTCCAAATATCCAGTCTCAACCTCCCGTGTTTTGGTTTAAAACCGTGTTTTCCATTCCCTGGGTTCTCCATCTCCTGGGTTCTCCATGTGGTGAACCCTCCAAGCGCTCGTTAATTCCTTAACGAGGTCCCAAACCTGTCCCCATCCTGTTCCTGTGCTCCCTCCTCGGGTCACCCTCAGCCCTGGGGACCCCGAGTGGGAATTGGGCTCCTCTGGAAGCAGCTCAGCTGGATCAGGAGCTTTGGGACAGCAAAAATCCCTCTGGATCCTCCTCCTTCTCCAGGGCCAACCCCACTGGTGGCATCTCCCAGCCCATCCTGATTCTTCAGCATTCCTTGGCATCTTCAGGGAATCTTCCCAGGGAATCTTGCCAGGGGACCCTTCAGGATCTGCTCAGGCATCTTCACCTGGATCTTTGGCCTCTTCCTCACACCCCTCGGCATCTCCTCCGGCGCCTCCCTTGGTTCCTTTGCCGGGATTTTGGCGTCTTCATTGGCATCCCTCGGTGTCTTCCTGGGCATCTTCTCGGGCATCTTCATCCGCATCCCTGGGCACCTTCCCTGGCATCCCTGGGCACATTCCGGGATCCCTGGGCACATTCCGGGATCCCTGGGCACATTCCGGGATCCCTGGGCACAGTCCCGGATCCCTGGGCACATTCCCTGAGATCCCTCGGCAGATTCTGGGATCCCTGGGCACATTCCAGAATCCATGGGCACCTTCCCTGGCATGCCTGGGCACAGTCTGGGATCCCTGGGCACAGTCCTGGATCCCTCAGCCCATTCCCAGGATCCCTGGGCACATTCCCTGGCATCCCTGGGCACAGTCTGGGATCCCTGGGCACATTCCTTGGGATCCCTGGGCACATTCCTGGATCCCTGGGCACATTCCCTGGGATCCCTGGGCACAGTCTGGGATCCCTCAGCCCTTTCCTGGAATCCCTGGGCACATTCTGGGATCCCTGGGCACATTCCCTGTGATCCCTGAGCACATTCCCGGATCTCTCAGCCCATTCCCAGGATCCCTGGGCACATTCCCGGATTTATCAGCCCATTCCCGGACCCCCGGGCTCCTCTCCGTGCCCTGGGCTGAGCGATCCCGAGGCTGCTCCGCCGCCGGACCCAACCTCGCCCCGCGGTTTTTTGGGAACGGGAGGGGCGGATCCCGGCGCCGGCGGCAGCGTCGCGGCCCCGACCCTCCTTTTTGGGAGGGAAACAGTTAAAATTCCAGGGGAGGGAAGGAGCTTCCATGAATGAAGACAAAGTTTGGCGGGGGGCCAGTGCCTTGCTTTAGACTTGGGTTCTGCATCATGTCTGTCTCCTGCTTCCAATTCAAAAAAGCCCCATCATGCCTGCAATCTGTGTTTAGTCCCTGCTGTTTGTGTAAGAACCAGTAGTAATAGATTTCCAAAATAGGCCTAAGCAATATTGGCCCCAGAGCAGAGAGCTGTGGCCAGAGCGGGGGGAGGGGGAGCGGGGAGGGGGCGGCCGCGCCAGCGCCGAAATCCCAGGAAAAAAATTAAACCCCCCCCAAAAATCCGGAGCCAGTTCCATGTCGGGAGACGCCAAACCGGTCACGACCGGAATTTTTTTTTTTTTTTAATTCCTTTTTTTTTTTTTATTTTTTTTTTTTTTTTAAATTTTTTTTTTTTTTAAATTCCCTTTTTTTTTTTTTTTTTTCCTCCCTTCTCTTTTTCCCTGCCCCGCGAGGCATCATGGGAAAAAGTCAGCATCCCCCTTTTCTTTTGTTTAATAAAACAGAACGCGCATGATTGGCAGGGAAGGGCCCGCTCGGAGCGCGGCTCCGGCTCCGGCTGCGGCTGCGGCTCCGCGGGCGATGGAGCGCGGGGCCCTGCCCGGCCCCGGCCGCCTCCTGCCCCTTCCCGCTCCTCTCCCGAGCCCCCCCGAGCTGCTCCCTCGTTTTCTTGGCAACTCGAGGCAGCGGGAATATTGTACCTGTAAGTATCCGTCAGACCATCCCGGGGTTTGTCGGGAATTGGGACCGGACAAAAGGGTTCCTTGAGGATGAGCGGAGCTGCTTTTCTGCTTTTTGTTGTTGTTGGTTTTTTTTTGGTTTTTGGTTTTTTTGTCGTTGTTTTATTTTTTGGGAATGTCTCGAGGGAGTGTTTTAAGGAGAAAACGAGCGCTGGTGCTGGGATTTGCTGTCGTGATTCCCTTCTCCCTTCCCTGCCCCCCTTCCCCACCTCATCCACGCTCCCACCATCGCCGGAATGCTCCAATCCCACCTCCCTCCTCCCGGAGGGGGTGACAAAAATACCGGGAATAACCAAACGCCTTGCATCCATGTCACCCCTCCCCGCGCTTCCCGGTGCTGATTGATTTAATTATCGATTGGGTCGTTAATTGGTGATCGATGGCCCCGCCGGAGCCGCACAAAGGCAGCGCCCGCAGTCGAGGAAATCGGGAAGCGTTATATAAGGAAGCCTGGGAAGTCTGCGTCATCCCGGATGGGGAGGGGGCCGGGGCCGGCCTCTCCCTCCCCCCCACCTTCCATCCCATCGTTTTTTTAATTGCATTTGATTTTCCCGGAGCGTTTTCCAGCTGGTTTTTCCCCAAAACGGGCCGTCCCAGCTGGATGCACTGGAATTTTTTATCTCTCTTTAAGACTTTGTGGAGTTTTTGGGTCTTTTGCTCCTGTTTCAGGGTATGAAACAGCTTCTGGAATTCCTGCTCTCCTCCCACATCCCAAAAATCCTGGGGTGGGACGAGGTGTGAGGCCCGTGGTGCCGGACACGGACCCGGCATTCCCTGCTCCTGAGAAATGGAGTTGGACAAGAACACAAACTTAGGAGGGAAGGGAAGCACTTTTTGGGAGGGAGGATTTTCCTCCTTTCCTGCTTTTCCTGCTTCCCATTGTTAGTTTTGTACTCGAGCCGGAGTTGCAGAATCTGAGGACAGCCCGAGCTGGGGGTGGCGATCCGGAATCGGGAGATCCAGGGTCTGGGAGTTCTGGAATCTGAGAGATCTGGATTCTGAGAGATCCAGGGTCTGGGAGATCTGGAATCTGAGAATCTGAGAGATCCAGGGTCTGGGAGTTCTGGAATCTGAGAGATCTGGATTCTGAGAGATCCAGGGTCTGGGAGATCTGGAACCTGAGAGATCCAGGGTCTGGGAGATCTAGGGTCTGGGAGATCTGGAATCCAGGAGATCCCAGGTCTGGGAGATCTGGAACCTGAGAGATCCAGGGTCTGGGAGATCTGGAATCCAGGAGATCCCAGGTCTGGGAGATCTGGAACCTGAGAGATCTGGATTCTGAGAGATCCAGGGTCTGGGAGATCTGGAATCCAGGAGATCCCAGGTCTGGGAGATCTGGAACCTGAGAGATCCAGGGTCTGGGAGATCTGGAACCTGAGAGATCCAGGGTCTGGGAGATCTGGAACCTGAGAGATCCAGGGTCTGGGAGATCTGGAA
>NW_024520096.1:226472-280460 GCF_017590135.1 Pyrgilauda ruficollis
TCTGGAACCTGAGAGATCCAGGGTCTGGGAGATCTGGAATCCAGGAGATCCAGGGTCTGGGAGATCTGGAATCTGAGAGATCCAGGGTCTGGGAGATCTGGAACCTGAGTGATCCAGGGTTTGGGAATTCTGGAATCTGAGAGATCTGGATTCTGAGAGATCCAGGGTCTGGGAGATCTGGAACCTGAGAGATCTGGATTCTGAGAGATCCAGGGTCTGGGAGATCTGGAATCTGAGAGATCCAGGGTCTGGGAGATCTGGAACCTGAGTGATCCAGGGTTTGGGAATTCTGGAATCTGAGAGATCTGGATTCTGAGAGATCCAGGGTCTGGGAGATCTGGAATCCAGGAGATCCAGGATCTGGTAGATCTGGAATCTGCGAGATCCAGGCTCTGGCACCGGTGTGTTGCAGGCAGGGCCCGGTGTCCCGCTGTTGGGATCCAGGAACGGGAGCAGCAGAACTCCTGGAGCAGTTTGCTCCACAGGAATTCCCACTCTGCCACATCCCGGTGCCCGCTCCCATCCCGACCTTTCCGTTTGCCTTCCCAAATCTTTCGCCGTGTTCCCTCCCGGGAGCAGCCGTGTCCCCGTGGGCTCCGGGGTGGCTCCGGGGCCGCTCTGCTGTTGCTTTAATCCCGGAGAAAATCTCCACGAGCCACCCTCAGCCTCCCTTACCTGCCTCAGAATTCCTGCACGGAGCCGGGCGTTCCTGGGGATTCCTGGAGCAGCAGGATTGGGAGCAGCAGGGTTTTTTGTTCAACCGTGGAGCTTTTTTTCCCCTTCCCTTTCCCGGATCCCGCTCCGGATCCCGCTCCCTGCCGCCGAGCCGTTAAATCCTAATTACCTTTTTAGGTTATTATCCTTTTCCTGGCGTTCCTTGGGAATGCTCGCCCTGGGAGCCAGCCATTTTGTGTTCCGTGCCGGAACGCCTTTTACGACGCCGACGTCGGGATGTGCCGAGCCCAGATGGAATTGGAGCCGCCTCGTGCCGGGCTCCGGGAAGCCCCCGGAGCAGGATTTCGGCCGGATGGCTCCGGATGAGGAGCCAGCCCTGTGGATTTCCCACGGGATCAGCGGGGCTTGACGCTGGATCCTGGGATTTGGGGGGGTTCAGGTAGCGGGAGCGCGCCCAGGTGAGCTGCAGGAGTTGGATCTCTCCTATTCCCGCTCCCTGATCCCAGGAAAACGGGACTTTAATTGGATTTGGACGGGTTTTATTCCATCAGTCTCTTATCCGAGTGATGTCCTGGGTTTGGAGTGCCCGGGATGGGGATGGATGCCCCGTGGAGCCTTAGGGCTTTGGATTCTGGGTCTCTCCTGGGATTAATTCTGACATTCCAGCCCCAAATGGAGACTGGGGGATGCTCTGTGTCCCCTGAGGCTGCTTCTGCCTGGGAATACCAGAGCTTCCCGAGGAGCAGAGCAGGCGCTGGGCTGGTTTATCCCTGATTTCCCATCCTCGCTCCCTTGGATCCCAGGGATCCACCTCGGCTCCTCCGGGGCTGCTGGCAGCTCTGCTCGGCGGAATTCCAGCACTGCTGGAGAGGGGTTGGGAAACCAGAGGGTGCTGGGGAGACCTCGTGGCACTGGGGGCACATGGATCACTCCTGGTGGATCAGGGATCATTCCTCATGCTGGATCAGGAATTGCAACCCCTCCATGAGCTCCAGAAGGTCCGAGGCTGGGGATTGGGGCTGGAAGACCAACACAGGGATTGACCCAACGGAAAACCCTCCAGGGAGGCTGCGAAGGGGCTGGGACCTCCCTGGATCCACTCTGGCTGGAATTAACTCCTGGTGCTGCTGAGTCTTGGTTCTGGATTCCGTCGGGTAAATCCTGGGATGTTTTCCCTCCTGGCTGCATCTCTCCCTGGATATTCCCACTTCTTCCTGGAATATTCCTTCTTTTGGCCCAACTCGCTCGTTCCAGCCTTTCAAATCCTCCCGCTGAGGATTTTTTTTTTTTTTTTTTTTTTTTTTTTTTTTTTTTTTTTTCCCTTTGGGGCCCCGTCCCACATTTCCCCCTGTGGGCGCCGCATCCAATATCCATGGAAAAGGGGATGCTGCTTTGTTTGTCTGTGAACTCCAAACCCGTCCTGCCGGGCCCTCTGGAGCAGGAGAAGCGCCCGGAGCCAGCGGAACGTGCCGGGGAGCGCGTGGTGCCGCGGCAGGGACGGGAGCAGCGTCCCCGTGGAGAGCTGGGAATGGCTGTCAGGACACACTGGGATTCCTGGAAAGCCTTCCAAGGTCAGCCAGGCCGGTCCAGCCAACCCTGCTCATCCCACTCTGGAATCTTGGCTCTCCCCCGGCTCTAGGCTCCTGTTTCCAGGCGCTCAGGGAAGGTGCTCCCGGGGATAATCCCAGTCAGAGGCACGCCGTGGATTTAGCTCCTGTTTTCCATGAGTTTTGCCACCATTTGGGAATCTGGTTCCAGTGAGGAGGATTTTTTTTGGATGAAGCTGAAGGGAGAGGCCGAGGCTGTTCCCTGGGATGTGGCGGATCCCCGGGGGCTGTGCCGGAGGGCGGCGGGGCCGGATGATCCGGTTTGGGATGTGCCGAGACCGGAGCGGGGCCAGCACGGATCCTCCTGCCTGTCCGACCTCCAGACCAACTCCTGGGATTGGAATCGTTCCTGCTCTTTGCTGTGGATTTCTGGATGGAATCAGGAGCTCTCCCCTGGCTTTCCCAGCGCTCTGGAAATTCCCAGTGGATCCTCAATCCCTTCCCCCTCCAGCCGAAGGGCCCCATTCAATAGCGAATCCGAAGCCTAATTTAATTTTTATTGGATCTGGCTGAGCCTGGAAAACCTCTGGAGTGGATTAAATAGTGGTGGGCCCCATTCCCGGTAACGGCACTTTGGATTTGTTTGGAATGCCAGAGGGGAGGGCGTTGGGAGACCACCACCTTGGTGATGGAGCAGGGACTGGGGGGGGGTCTCTGGAATTCCTGCGGGATACTTCCACCCTCTGGAGAGGACGAGCAGGAAGCTGGTCCTGGATCTCCCTGCTGGATCCCAGCTCCGTGCTGAGTTCAGGTATCCCTGGGGAGCTCCCAACCACTGGGATGTCGGTCCTGTGGACCTCTCCCTCCTTCTCCTCCCGTCTCCTTCCCGGGAGCAGCCGTGAGCCCGTTCCTGGCCGCGCTCCCGGGATCCTGGCGCGCTCCCAGCGGCTCCAGCCGCAGCGCTGGGCGCGGCTCCGAGCGCTCCCGGGGTGTCTGGAACATCCCCGATCCCCCCGGGGTCACTCCTGCGGGACGGGGGCGGGAGCAGCTCCCGCGGCCTGTCCCGGCTTGCTGGGCTAAATTTGGGAGACGTGCGGAGAGACGGGATGAGCAGGTAGGGAAGAGCCCTCGGTGCTCCTCGGAGGCTCCGGCCGGCTTTTTTTCAGATCGCATTTGGGATTTCCACGGCTTTTCCTGCTGCCCTCCCCTGCTGTCTCCAGCGGGAGCTGGACTCGTGTGCCGATGTAGGGATGCGTCATTCCAGGGGTTTGTACCCGAGCCAGAACCTTCTCCTGGCAGGAGTTTGGCTCGGGGAGGGTTTATCCCGGGAATGACTCTGAGCCGGGTTCAGGCAGGTGTGGAGCAGCTCCAGGTGCCCGGATCCGGCCGCTCAGAGCAGGGACACTTTCTGTTCCCTGCGGAGCAAGGAATTGCCGATGTTCCCGGGCCGGCCACATGGAATTCCCACCTATTCCCCAGGTGTTTGTCCTGGTCCCCAGCCCTGCTCCGCAGGGAAAGGCCTCGCCCAGCTGGTTTGCAGGTGGAGCTCCCGTGGCTCTTTGTTGTCGGAGCTGGTTCCTTATCAGCCTGGGAGCGGGATTGGGATGGGGTTGGGATGGGCTCCAGGCTTGGGATGGGGTTGGGATGGGCTCCTGCCTGTTTTCCAGAGGGCATTCCTGCACCTGGAGCTGAGGCGGGGGAGCAGGAGAGGTGGGAGGGCGGGGATGGACCTGCCCGAGCCTCCATCCCCGGAGCTGCCGAGCATTCCTGCCTGGAGAACCACGGTGGGAGATTTCCTGGCATTCCAGGGCTCCCAAGGGGGTTCATCCCAGCTCCCCTTCTTTGCTGAGCTGCATCTGTGAGGTTTAATCCCAAAAGAGGGATTGTGCTGCTGTTCTCAGGGATTTCAGAGGGGGAAACTCCTGACCTGGGTGGGGACTGGGGAGGTCGGAGCTCTGTGAGATCAGAGCTCTCTAAGAGGTCAGAGCTCTGTGAGATCAGAGCTCTCCTGGAGGTCGGAGCTCTCCGAGAGATCGGAGCTCTGTGAGATTGGAGCTCTCCTGGAGGTCGGAGCTCTCCTAGAGATCGGAGCTCTGTGAGATTGGAGCTCTCCTGGAGATCGGAGCTCTGTGAGATTGGAGCTCTCCTAGAGGTCGGAGCTCTGTGAGATTGGAGCTCTCCAGGGCATTGGAGCTCTGTGAGATTGGAGCTCTCCAAGAGATCGGAGCTCCATGAGGAGATCAGAGCTCTCCGAGGAAGCCGAGCTGAGCTCGGGGGGGATCCTGGGGGAATCCTTGGCACTGACAGTGTCCCTGTCCCTGTCCCTCAGGATGGACCGGATGACGGAGGACGCTCTGCGCCTGAACCTGCTCAAGCGGAGCCTGGAGCCGGCGGAGGAGCGCGAGGACGTCCTGGCCAAGCGGCTGAAGATGGAGGGACACGAGGCCATGGAGAGGCTGAAGATGCTGGCACTGCTCAAGCGCAAGGACCTGGCGGGGCTGGAGGTGCCCCACGAGCTCCCGGTGAAGCCGGACGGGATCAAGGGCTACGAGGAGAAGCTCAACGGGAGCCTGCGGCCCCACGGGGACGGGCGGAGCGCGGCCCGGCCGGGCAAGGAGAACATCAACGACGAGCCCGTGGACATGAGCGCCAGGAGGAGGTGGGTGCCGGGAATTCCGGGGTCTGGCAGGGTGGGAGGAGCCGGGTTGGGAATGAAGTGGGATTTGGGGGGTCCTGGAGAAGCTGTTCTGGTGACACCGAGAGCTGGGGAGGGAATTGGGAATGGTGGGATGAGGGGGAATGGCTTCCCATGGACTGAGGAAGGAATCAGGAAGGAATTGTTCCCTGTGAGGGTGGCACAGGTTGTCCAGGGATTTGTGGATTTCTCATCCCTGGAAGTGTGTGAGGCCGGGCTGGACGAGGCTTGGAGCAGCCTGGGGTAGGGAGAGTGTCCCTGAAGGGTCCTGCTCCGAGTGAGGAGTCGTGGGCTGCATCCTCAGCGGAATTCCTTGGATGTCGTGCAATATGAGGGTACCCAGTGGGGCTCCAGCATCACACACAGACACCTGGACCAGGAAATCAGCCCTGGAAAGAACTGGGAATACTCCACTCTGAGTTCAGAAGTGAGACTGGGAATGTCTCATTTTCCTGGATTTTCCTCGGGAGTGTGCTCCACCTCTCCTCACCTCTGCCTGCCTCCCTCGCCGTGGCTCCTCCTCCAGTGGTTCTGTTGGAATTCTGCTCTTCCCTGGACAAAGGAAATCTGACAATTGGTGATTCCTCGTGGATGGATCCATTTTCCCTCTTGGATTTGGACTCTGGCTCTGCCTTATTCCCCTGGTGGAATGTCAGTAATCCAGCCTGGATGTATTGGGATGTTCCTGCAAAATCATCCCCGGGAGCTGTAGGACAGCCCTCGTCCTGGGAAGTGCCATCCAGATGTGCCAGCCTGGTTTGGAGCTCCTGGGATGCAGCCTGGATGGGCTCCCACTGGCTCCTTCTCCTTGGGATGCTCTGGAATTTCTCTGCTGGAGCAGGGGCTGCTCCGTGCCCTGGTGCTTTGGAATATCCACAAAAACAGCTGGAATTTTTGGGAGATAAAGGCAATCCCAGCTCTGAGTGTCTTCCCACCCTTGGAGCAGCCAAACCTGGGAGCTGGGATTTGGCTCTGGGCTCCCTCCTGGCTGTTCAGAGCTCACAGTTTGGGATGAGATATTCCACGGTCTCCCCTCACTCCAGGAACCTTCCAGGGAGCTGGAATTACCTCTGAGCCCGGCCTTCCCACTGCTCCACGCTGGATTATCCCAGAGTTTTCCATTCCAGCAGCAGGAATAAAATCCAGGGTAGCAAAGGGAGTCTCCTTCCCTGGGATGATCCTGCCTGGATCCTGCTGGACTCCACCACTGATTTTTGGTTTATTTCTTTTCCTTGCTGCTCCTTTGGTTTCCCAGTCTCATCATGGATCAGTTGGATATTCCTGCAGGTTTTCCTTTATGGAATGAGCTTTTCCAATAGATTTGGCTCGGGATAGGCTTGGAGTGGTGCCGTTAATGGGGGGGCTCGGCCCCTTCTCCACCGCAGTGAGGATGAGCAGTTCCAGGCTGGAGTATCCCTGCCATTCCCTCCCATCCCAGCACCAGGACACGCTCCTGATTCCCACCTGATTCCCAGGTGGGATTTGCACCCCTGGAGAGGGACCTGGGGGGTGAGGGAGTGCTTTTGAGGGAGTCCTTCCCTCCTGGTGTCCGTGGGAGCCGCGCCGCTCCGGATCCGCGCTGGAACGAGGGGGATCCTGCTCCCAAAATCCCGCATTGCTGGCTCAGTGGGGCTCCCCAGATCCCAAATTCTGGCTCAGTGGGGCTCCCCAAATCCCAAATTCTGGCTCAGTGGGATTCCTTTCCCCTTGCAGTGACCAGGACCGGGGCCGCTTGACCCCGTCCCCGGACATCATCGTCCTGTCGGACAACGAGGCCTCCAGCCCCCGCTCCAGCTCCCGCATGGAGGAGCGGCTCAAGGCGGCCAACCTGGAGATGTTCAAGGTGAGGCAACGGGAATTCCATCCCGGGAAAGGCACGGGGTGAGGGGGGATGAAGGATTTAGGGCGTTTCTCAGCAAGTTTCTGTGTGCAACCCCCCGTTTGTCTCGCCTGTGGTCCAAATTCCCGCTTGGGTTCAGCTTTCCCCCCTCCCCTGCTCACGTCCTGCCCGCTGTCTGGTGTTTTCCAGGGGAAGAGCCTGGAGGAGCGGCAGCAGCTGATCAAGCAGCTCCGGGACGAGCTGAGGCTGGAGGAGGCCCGGCTGGTGCTCCTGAAGAAGCTGCGGCAGAGCCAGCTCCAGAAGGAAAACGTGGTGCAGAAGGTGAGGGGATGGGTGGGACAGCAGGAGCACGCAGAGCCTTCACTCCACTTGTGGGATTCCCTCACCAATCCCCCCGTGGGAAGACAAATCCGTGGCTCTGCCCGTGGATTCCTGCTGATCCTGGCTCTCCTCGCTGCCCCCCCAGACTCCCGTTGTCCAGAACGCCGCGTCCATCGTGCAGCCGTCCCCTGCCCACGTGGGACAGCAGGGCCTGTCCAAGATCCCCTCCCGGCCCGGAGCTCAGGGGGTGGAGCCGCAGAATTTAAGGACATTACAGGTGAGCGTTCCCGGTTTTCCTGGAAAATGCTGATGTTGGTGGATGCACGCAGAGCTGAGGGGCTTTTTCCAAGAGGTGGAGGAATTCCTTCAATTCGTGGTGATTGGGGTTGGATTTGGGTTTGTCAGGAATTAGGTTCAGTGATCCTTGTGGAGCTGGGTATTCCGTGATCTGAATGTCCACTGTCCCAGCTGGAGCGGGATGAGGATGGTGGGAATTCTCCAAGGCCTGCAGCGTTCCTGCTGCTCCCAAAGGAGGAGACACTGGAAGTGTTTGCTCCATGGATTTCTGCTGCTGTCCTTGGAGCAATTCCAGCCTCCCACAGGAAATAGGGATGTGCCATCTTGAGCTGGGGAAAGGGCCACAATTCTGTAAAATCCAGGAGAGTCTGGGGAAAAGCAAGGGATTTGGGGCATTAGAGATTAACTGGGATTCTGGCTAAGCAGGAATTCCGTGGATCAGGCAACCAATGCTCCAGTTTTCCCTCATTTTCCTATGACTTCGTTACTGAGCTCAGGGAGCACTGGGGGGATGCTTGGGGTTGTCCTGTGCTGATCCCAGAGCTGCTTCCTGGCATCTGATTCCCTGATTCCACCTGGATTCCCCACAGGGCCACAGCGTGATCCGCTCGGCCGCCAGCTCAGCCCTGCCCCACATGTTGATGTCCCAGCGTGTCATCGCCCCCAGCCCCGCCCAGCTCCAGGGCCAGCGCGGGCCCCAGAAACCCGGCCTGGTCCGCAGCTCCACGCCCGGGATGAGCCCTGCCATCAACTACCAGCCGGTGGGTCACTGCTTCGGGCTGCCTGGGTACTGGTTTGGGCTGGTTTTCACTGCTTTGGGCTGCCTAGGTACTGGTTTGGGCTGGTTTTCACTGCTTTGGGCTGCCTAGGTACTGGTTTGGGCTGGTTTTCACTGCTTTGGGCTGGTTTTCACTGCTTCGGGCTGCCTAGGTACTGGTTTGGGCTGGTTTTCACTGGTTTGGGCTGCCTGGGTACTGGTTTGGGCTGGTTTTCACTGGTTTGGGCTGGTTGGGCACTGACTGGTACCACTTTGGACTGGTTGGGCACTGATTTGGACTGCCTGGGCACTGGTTGGTACCAGTTTGCACTGGTGTGTACTGCCTGGGCACTGGTGTGTACTGCCTGGGCACTGGTTTGGGCTGCCTGGGCACTGGTTTGGGCTGGTTGGGCACTGGTTGGTACCAGTTTGCACTGGTTTGGGCTGCCTGGGCACTGGTGTGTACTGCCTGGGCACTGGTTTGGGCTGCCTGGGCACTGGTTGGTACCGGTTTGCACTGCTTTGCACTCGTTTTTTACCGGTTTGTACCGGTTTGGGCAGTGCCTTGTACCGGTTGGGGCTGGTTGAGCACTGGTTTGGGCACTGGTTTGTACCACTTTGCACTGGTTTGGACCGGTTTGCACGACCCCCACCCCCAGGCCACACCTGCTCACCCTCCCCTCCGCATTCCCAGGACCCCCCAGCCCTTGTGTCCCCCCCGACGGCTCCTGGTGCTCCGGGGGTCTGTGAGCCTGGCAATCCCAGCAATCCCAAATTCCAACCTGATCCCAAATTCCAACCTGATCCCAGATTCCCACCCAATTACAAATCCCCACCCAGTCCCAAATTCCCACCATGATCCCAGATTCCCACCTGATTACAAATTCCCACCTGATCCCAAATTCCCACTCTGATCCCAGATTCCCACCTTGGTCCCAAATTCCCACCTGATCCCAAATTCCCACCCGATTACAAATCCCCACCCAGTCCCAAATTCCCACCCTGATCCCAGATTCCCACCCGATTACAAATTCCCACCTTGGTCCCAAATTCCCACCCTGAACCCAGATTCCCACCCACTCCCAGATTCCCACCCCGATCCCAAATTCCCCCCCTGATCCCATCTCCTCCTCAGCAATCCGGCTCCTCGGTGCCGTGCCAGCGCTCGTCGTCCTCCGCCATCTACATGAACCTCGCGTCCCACATGCAGCCGGGCTCGGTGGCCCGCGTGTCCTCCCCTCTCCCCAGCCCCAGCGCTCTCTCCGACGCCGCCAATTCCCAGGCCGCCGCCAAGCTGGCGCTCCGGAAGCAGCTGGAGAAGACGCTCCTGGAGATTCCGCCCCCGAAGCCGCCGGCGCCGCTCCTGCACTTCCTGCCCAGCGCCGCCAACAGCGAGTTCATCTACATGGTGGGGCTGGAGGAGGTGGTGCAGAGCGTCATCGACAGCCAAGGTCATTGCCCGGGGTCGTCCCCGAGGGAAAACCGAGCTGGGGAGGGGTTCCCGGGGGTTCAGCCCCGATTTGGGGCGTTTCGGGGTGAAATCGTGCGGTTTAGGGCTTCGGGGGCGCTTGGAAGGGTTGTGGAAGGAGGTGGTGGGGGTTTGGGGGGAAGCTGTGAAATTTTGGGGTGGGTTTGAAGGTTTTTAATGGGTTCGCAGGATTTCAGACTGAATCTGCGGGATTTTAGCCCAAATTCTCAGGATTTTGGCCGATTCACAGGATTTTAGACCAAATTCTCAGGATTTTGGCTGATTCGCAGGATTTTAGACCAAATTCTTAGGATTTTACCGAATTCTTAGGACTTTGGCAGATTCGCAGGATTTTGGCCAAATTCTCAGGATTTTAGCCCAAATTCTCAGGATTTTGGCCGATTCATGGGATTTTACCCCAAATTCTCAGGATTTTGGCCAATTCACAGGATTTTAGACCAGATTCTCAGGATTTTTGACCAAATGCTCAGGATTTTGGCTAATTTGCAGGATTTTAGGCCAAATTCTCAGGATTTTCGCCGATTCATGGGATTTTAGACCAAATTCTCAGGATTTTTGCTGATTCGTGGGATTTTAGCCCAAATTCTCAGGATTTTAGCCCAAATTCTCAGGATTTTAGGCCAAATTCTCAGGATTTTGACCAAATGCTCAGGATTTTCACCGTTTCTCAGGATTTTAGACCAAATTCTCAGGATTTTAGCCCAAATTCTCAGGATTTTAGGCCAAATTCTCAGGATTTTCGCCGATTCATGGGATTTTAGACCAAATTCTCAGGATTTTTGCTGATTCGTGGGATTTTAGCCCAAATTCTCAGGATTTTAGCCCAAATTCTCAGGATTTTGGCCTATTCATGGGATTTTAGCCCAAATTCTCAGGATTATGGCCGATTCTCAGGATTTTAGCCCAAATTCTCAGGATTTTAGCCCAAATTCTCAGGATTTTAGCCCAAATTCTCAGGATTTTGGCCTATTCATGGGATTTTAGCCCAAATTCTCAGGATTATAGCCGATTCACGGGATTTTAGACCAAATTCTCAGGATTTTCGCTGATTCGTGGGATTTTAGCCCAAATTCTCAGGATTTTGGCCTATTCATGGGATTTTAGCCCAAATTCTCAGGATTATGGCCGATTCTCAGGATTTTAGCCCAAATTCTCAGGATTTTCGCTGATTCGTGGGATTTTAGCCCAAATTCTCAGGATTTTAGCCCACATTCTCAGGATTTTGGCCCATTCATGGGATTTTAGCCCAAATTCTCAGGATCATGGCCGATTCGCGGTATTTCAGCCAAAAACTCCGGTATTTCCCGCCAGTTGTTTGCGGTTCCAGTGGGGATCTCGGGGCCCTCAGCCCGACGCGGCGCGCGGGTGCTGAGGCGGGCGCGTGTTGCAGGGAAGAGCGCGCCGGCGGTGCCGCGCGTGGAGCCGTTCGTGTGCGCGCAGTGCCGCACGGACTTCACGCCGCACTGGAAGCAGGAGAAGGGCGGGCGGATCCTGTGCGAGCAGTGCCAGACCTCCAACCAGAAGAAGGCGCTCAAGGCCGAGCACACGAATCGCCTCAAGAACGCCTTCGTCAAGGCCCTGCAGCAGGAGCAGGTTGGGATCCCTGGGAATGTCCCTTCCCGTTGGGCCGTCCCATCCCAAAGCACCCTGTCCCATCCCATTGATCCTATTGATTCCATCCCATTATCCCCATCCCATTGTTGGCATTGGTCCCACCCCCTGATCCGATTGATCCCATCCCATTGTTCCCATTGATCCCATCCCATCATTCCCATTGATCCCATCCCATTGATCCCACCCCACTCATCCCATCCCAGCCAGGCTGGCATTCCTGAGGAATTGAGTGGGATGGCATTCCCATGGGAATTGGGCAGGGTGGCATTCCCGTGGAGATTGAATGGGGTGGCATTCCCATGGGCATCGAGTGGGGTGGCATTCCCGAGGGGATGGCATTGCCGAGGGGATTTGAATGGGATGGCATTCCCGTGGGCATTGAGCGGGGTGGCATTCCCGAGGGGATTGAGCAGGATGGCATTCCCGAGGGGTGGCGTTCCCGAGGGGTGGCGTTCCCGCGGGAGAGCTGAGGGCTGCTCCCACAGGAGATCGAGCAGCGGCTGCAGCAGCAGGCTGCCCTGTCCCCCACGGCCGCGCCCGCCGTGCCCAGCGTCGGCAAACAGGACGGGATCCTGCGGCACCACACGCTCCGGCAGGTGGGAATGCGGGAATGCGGCCCTGGGACCGCGGGGTGGGATCGTGGGATCGTGGGATGGGATAAGGGGATGATGGGATCATGGGATGGGATAGTGGGATGGGATAAGGGGATGATGGGATCATGGGGTCATGGGATGGGACCGTGGGATGGGATAATGGGATCATGGGATGGGATAATGGGATGGGATCATGGGGTGGGACCATGGGATCATGGGATGGGACCATGAGATAATGGGATGGGATAATAGCATGGGATCATGGGATAATGGGAGGGGTTCATGGGATAATGGGATGGGTCATGGGATGGGACCATAGGAGCATGGGATGGGGCTGTGGGATGGGATAATGGGATAATGGGATGGGATCATGGGATAAGGGGATGGCATCATGGGGTAATAGGATGGAGTCATGGGATGGGATCATGGGATGGGACCATGGGATAATGGGATGGGGTGGGACAGGATGGCACTGGAGCAGATGGGATGGGGTGGGATGATGGGGGTGGGACGGGATGTGACCATCAGGATGGTGGAATGGCCGCCCTCTCTCCCCCTTCCCGACAATCCCAACGCCGCCCCGTGTCCGTGTCCGTGTCCTGTCAGGCCCCGCAGCCCCAGAGCAGCCTCCAGCGCGGAATTCCCACCTCCGCCCGCTCCATGCTCTCCAACTTCGCCCAGGCCCCACAGCTCTCCGTGGCCGGAGGGCTCCTGGGAATGCCAGGTACGGCCCCGCTGCCTCGGGATGGGATGGGTGGGATGGGATGGGATGGGATGGGATGGGATGGATGGGATGGGATGAGTGGGGTGGGGTGGGATGGGATGGGATCAGCAGCATGGGACAGCTCAGGCCACACCTGTTGGATTTTGGGGCAGAATTTAGGAATTCTCACCCTGTGCCAGCCCCATCCTGGCTCTTCCTGCCCCGTGGGGGTCCCGGGGTGGCTGTGGGTCTGAGGGAGCTGTGGGATCTGTGGGGTCTGTGGGATCCATGGGAGCTGTGAGATCCAGGGGATCTGTGTGGTCTGTGGGTGCCTGGGATCCATGGGGTCTGTGAGATCCATGAGGGCTGTGGGATCCATGGGATCTGTGGGGTCCCTGGGATCTTTGGGATCCATGGGATCTGTGAGATCCATGGGAGCTGTGGGGTCTGTGGGTCCCTGGGATCCATGGGATCTGTGGGATCCATGGGGTCTTTGGGATCCGTGGGGTCCCTGGGATCTGTGGGGTCCCTGGGATCTTTGGGATCCATGGGATCTGTGGGATCCATGGGGTCTTTGGGATCTGTGGGGTCCCTGGGATCTGTGGGGTCCATGGGATCTTTGGGATCTATGGGATCCATGGGATCTGTGGGGTCCATGGGATCTTTGGGATCCATGGGGTCTTTGGGATCTGTGGGGTCCATGGGATCTTTGGGATCTATGGGATCTATGGGATCTGTGGGGTCCATGGGATCTTTGGGATCCATGGGGTCTTTGGGTTCCATGGGGTCCCTGGGATCTGCGGGATCCATGGGGTCTTTGGGATCTATGGGATCTGTGGGATCTGTGGGGTCCATGGGATCTGTGGGGTCCCTGGGATCTGCGGGGTCCATGGGATCTTTGGGATCTATGGGATCTATGGGATCTGTGGGGTCCCTGGGATCTGTGGGATCCCTGGGACCCGCGGGATCCCCGGCCCCGTGCCCGAGCGCCGCGTCGCTGCCGTCCCGCAGGGGTGAACATCGCGTACCTGAACGCCGGCATCGGGGGCCACAAAGCGTCGAGCCTGGCGGACCGGCAGCGGGAATACCTGCTGGATATGATCCCGCCGCGCTCCATATCCCAGTCCATCAGCGGACAGAAATAGCCCCGGCTGCCGCCGCCCTCCCGCCGGGCCGAGCCGGGCCGAGCCGGGCCGCGCCGCTGCCTCCGCTCCCGGGGAGAACACACCGCGAGAACCCGAGAGAAACAAACCGAGAGAAAGAAAAAAAAAACAACAACAACAACAAACGTGGGGAAAAAGAAAAAAATCGAAACAGACAAAACAAACATTTCAAACGGCGACCCGCCCCCCACCCCGTTCCCAGCCCGAAATTCCTTTGGTTTTCCAGGCCGGGAGCAGCCCCGGCCCCGCCGCTCGTTTTGTAACGCCGCCGCTTTCTCCTTGTGTTGTGGGTTGTTTTTTGCCCCTTTTTTTCCTTATTTTTTCCCCCCTCCCTTGGCTCCATGGATGGTTAAAGCTTTTTTCTCCCTTTTCCAGAGACTTTTGGCAAGGGCACCTTCCCCGATTCCCTGTGGGGGGAGATTTTGGGGGTGGCCTGTGCTGATTCCAGGGGGGTTGGGGGCGTCTCCTGGGGGGACAAATCCCTGGAGGGGTGTCACCTCCCCCTGGCCCCACTCCCGGGGGTGTCACCTCCCCCTGGTTCCGTTCCTGGGGGTGTCACCTCCCCCTGGTTCTGTTCCCAGGGGTGTCACCTCCCCCTGGTTCTGTTCCCAGGGGTGTCACCTCCCCCTGGTTCCGTTCCCAGGGGTGTCACCTCCCCCTGGTTCTGTTCCCGGGGGTGTCACCTCCCCCTGGTTCCACTCCCAGGGGTGTCACCTCCTCCCGGGAGGACCCCGGCCCCGCTGTCCCCAGGGGTGATGGACGCTGCCAGAGCCGCCCCAGGGACCCCTCGGTGTCCCCTCGGTGTCCCCAGGGGTCCCTGGAGGTGAGCAGACCCCCCCTCCCCAGCGGTGTCCCCAGAGCTGTCCCTGTCCCCACGGCGGCGGCTCCGGAGCGGACAGCGGAGCGAAGGCGCGGCCAGGGCGGGTGAGTGTCCCCAGAGCTGTCCCCAGAGCTGTCCCCAGAGCTGTCCCCAGAGCTGTCCCCTCGTGTGTCCCCAGTCCCTGCATGCTCCGGAGCCGCCCTGTCCCCTCTGTCACCCGGGGGTGGCACCGGGCCCTGTCCCCCTCTGTCACCCGGGGGTGGCACCAGGGTCACCCATGGCACCCCCAGGGACAGCAGAGGGGGGGTCCCCGTGTGCCACCCTGGGGGGGTGACAGGGGTGACACCGCTGGGGGGGGTCTCAGCCCCGGGGGCTGCAGGCAGTTCCCCCCCCCCCAAAAAATGATCCTGGGCAGTTCCCACCCCCCAAAAAAAAGAAAAACGACCCCAAATCCCTTCCCGGGGTCCTGGGCAGTTCCCACCCCCCACCCCAAAAATGATTCCCAGGATTTGGGGTGTGGGGGGGGGAATATTCCCATCCCCAAAATGACCCCAAACCCTTCCCAGGCTCCTGAGCAGTTCCAACCCCCCCAAAAAAAAAAAACTGGGCTCCCCCCAAATCCCAAAAACGACCCCAAACCCTCCCTGGGACCCCAGGCAGTTCCCCCCCCCCCCAAAATCCCGGAATTCCGGGGGGGTTTGGATCCAATCCTCCCCCTGCTCCTCCCCCCAGCATAGGTTTATCCCTATTTTTATTATTATTATTATTATAATTATTATTATTTTTGGCTTGCCCCCCCCTCCCTTTCCCCCCCCCCCGGGCTGTGATATCCCAAAAAAATTCCCTTTTTTTATTCCCCCGGCTCCAAACTTGGAGGATTTTTCCCGCTTTTTTTCCGCCTAGGGGTAGATCCGCTTGTGAAAATGCTTTTTTGGGGTTTCTCTTTTTGGGGGAGGGGGGGTTTTTTTTTGGTTCCTCCAAAGGCATATCCCATTCCCAGCCCGAATTCCCCATCCTGCCCCGTCTGCTTCCGCTCTCGCTGCCGATATAACCAGGACTCATCCGTGTATATAAAACTGAGCTGTTTCTTGACACATTAAAAAGGCGAAAAACGGAAAAAAAAAAAGGACAAAAAAAAAAGGACAAAAAAAGGTTAAAAAAAAAAAAAAAAAAAAAAAAGAAAATGAAACAAAAAAAATTTAACGGAAAACCGGCAAAAAATTCCCGGGAAGGCGCCGGGAAGGACCCGCCTGGTGTTGTGGAAGTGTCACGTCCGTGTCGTGTGACCTGGTGTGTGTGACATGAACCGTGCAAGGAGGGGGGGCCGGGGGGCTCCGGGACCCCGGCCCCTCTGCCCGAATTCTGTGCCTTTCACACGGGGCGGCACCGGGACCCCCGGGGGGGCCGAGATCCCTGTTCCTGTATTTGCACTGTTTTTATTCTGGATTGGCTTCCCGACAATACATGGCTCCAACAAGCCCGGCTGCGCCTCTTCATCTCCCAAAAAAAACACGGGGGAGGGGGAATGGGGAAGATTCAGGATTTCAGCCCAAAAATTCTGGGATTTTATCTCAAAATTCCAGCATTTCAGCCCAAAAAAATCAAGGGTTTCAGCCCAAAAATTCCAGGATTTTATCCCAAACTTCCAGCATTTCAGCTCAAAATAATCAACGATTTCAGCCCAAAAATTCCAGGATTTTATCCTGAAATTGCAGCATTTCAGCCCAAAAAAATCCAAGATTTCAGCCCAAAAATTCCAGGATTTTAGCTCGAAATTCCAGCATTTCAGCCCAAAAAAATCCAAGATTTCAGCCCAAAAATTCTGGGATTTTGTCCTGAAATTCCAGCATTTCAGTTCAAAAAAATCAAGGGTTTCAGCCCAAAAATTCTGGGATTTTGTCCTGAAATTCCAGCATTTCAGTTCAAAAAAATCAAGGGTTTCAGCCCAAAAATTCTGGGATTTTGTCCTGAAATTCCAGCATTTCAGCCAAAAGAATTCAGGATTTTATCCCAAAATTCCAGCATTTCAGCTCAAAAGTTCCAGGATTTTGTCCTGAAATTCCAGCATTTCAGCCAAAAGAATTCAGGATTTTAGCCCGGAATTCCAGCATTTCAGCTCAAAAAAATCAAGGGTTTCAGCCCAAAAATTCCAGGATTTTAGCCCAAAATTCCAGGATGCCAGCCCAAAAATTTCAGCCCAAAATTCCAGGATATCACCCAAAAATTCCAGCATTCCAGCCCAAAAAAATCCAGGATTTTATCCCAAAATTCCAGGTTTTCAGCCAAAAATTCCAATATTTCATCCCAAAAATTCCAGCATTTCAGCCCAAACCATTGGGTTCCACTCCCAAAACTCCAAGTTTTTTATTTCCCGCTCAAATTTGGGATTTCGGTAAAATTTGAGGGGTTTCAGCCCGGTTTGGGTGTCAGGAAAAAATAAAACCTCAATATTTTAGTCCCAATTTCAGCCCAGAATTGTGGGGTTTTGGTCCCCATTTCCAGGATTTTCCACCCAATTTTTGTGTTCGGTGCCCAGCGTGGAATTCTGATCCCAATTTGGAGAATTTCAGCGCCCAGGTTTTGGGTTCAGACCCAAAAGGAGCCGATTTTACCCCATTTCCACTATTCCAACCCCAAAACCAGTGAATTTTACCCCATTTCCAGAATTCCAACCCCAAAACCAGTGAATTTTACCCCATTTCCAGAATTCCAACCCCAAAACCAGTGAATTTTACCCCATTTCCAGACTTCCAGCCCCATCTGCAGGATTTTCATTCCCATTTCCATCTTTCAGCCACAATTTTGGGCTGATCTGTCCAAATTTGGACAATTTCAGCCCCAATTTCCAGGATTTTAAACCCAATTTCTGGCTGGGGGTGGGGGCGGGTGGAAATGGGGATTTTTTTCTTTTTTTGCACAAATTTAAGGAGTTTTCCCCATTTTTTCCCTTTTTTTCCATCGGGTTTGAGCTCGGGGCTGAAGGCAAAGTTGGGGGGAGGGGGTGAGGATCCCCCAAATTTTGGAGAAAGGCTTAAAAATAAAAAGAATTTAAACTTCAGCCCTTGGTAATAATGATTTAATTAAGAGAGGAATCGTTCGCTGGGGTGGCAAATCGGGGGGGACACCCCCCAAATTCCCCCCCAAAAACCTCCAGGACATGGGGGCACCGCCCTCGGCGTCCTGTCCCCGATTTGGGGGTGACAGGGACGGGTTTGCTACAAAAGAGATTTATTTGCCAAAAAAAGACCCCAAAATTGGGATTTTCTGTGTACAAAGAGCCCCCGCGGGGGGGAAAGGCACCGGCGGCTGGGGGGGGGACGGGGACCCCCGAGAGGGGACACGGGGTTGGGGGGACAGGGATGGACAGGGGGACCCCCGGGATGGATTTTGGGACCCCCAGGATGGACACAGGGACCCCAGGAATGGATACAGGGACCCCAAAAATGGACACGGGGACCCCAAAAATGGACACGGGACCCTCGGGACAGACACGGGACCCTCAGGACGGACACTGAGACCCCGAAAATGGACACGGGGACCCCAAAAACGGACACTGGGACCCCCAGGACGGACATGGAACCCTCGGGACGGACACGGGGACCCCGGGACTGACACTGAGACCCCAAAAATGGACATGGACATCCCGAAGATGGACACGGGGACCCCAAAAATGGGCACAGGGACCCCCGGGACGGATACAGGGACCCTCGGGACAGACACGGAGACCCCCAGGACGGACACAGGGACCCCGGGACGCAGACGGGACACCAAAAATGGACACGGAGACCCCGAAGATGGACACGGGGATGGACACTGGGACACCAAAAACGGACACGGGACCCCCAAGGACGGACACGGGACCCCCAGGACGGACACTGAGACCCCGGGACGCAGACGGGACACCAAAAATGGACACGGAGACCCTGAAGATGGACACGGGGACGGACACTGGGACCCCCAGGATGGACATGGGGACCCCCGGGACGGACACGGGACCCCCAAGGACGGACACGGGACCCCCAGCACTGACACGGGACTCCCGGGACTGACACGGGACCCTCGGGACGGACACGGGACCCTCGGGACGGACACGGGACTCCCGGGACTGACCGGGACCCCCGGGACGGACACGGGACCCTCGGGACTGACACGGGACCCCCGGGACGGACACGGGACCCCCGGGACTGACACGGGACCCCCGGGACGGACACGGGACCCCCGCCTCCGGGGCCGGCCGGCTCAGATCCGCATCCTCCCGTCGCGGAGCCGCCGCCAGCGCTCGGGGTCCAGCGGGACGAAGGCTCGGGCGGCCTCGTCCAGCACGAAGAGCGGCTCCGCCACCAGCGCGGGGTCGCAGCCGTCCCGCGCCAGCCGCACCTTCTGCTGCTTGAAGGTCTCCGTCATCTCCAGCCGCTCCTGGCGACAGCGCCGGCGTTGGGGACCCCCCTCGAGACCCCCGAGCGCCCCCCGGGACCCCCCGTTACCTGCAGGCGGAGGAAGCGGGGCCGCGCGAACGGCGGCAGCAGCTGCTCCAGGTGCCGGTACAGACCGGGGCCGTCCAGGGAGCGGCCGGGCCGCAGAACCAGCGCGGCCATCCCGGCGCGGCCCTCGTGGCCTGCGGCAGAGGGGACACTTGGGGACACCGCGGGGCTCGGGGGGGGCTCGGGGGGCGGCGCCGGGGCCGGCGGTACCTGGGACGGTGACGCCGTAAACGGTGGCTTCCTGCAGGGACTCGTGGGCCAGCAGCGCCTCGGCCACTTCGGTGGTGGCCACGTTCTCACCTTTCCACCTGGGAGGGGACAGGACGGGGATGAGACCCCTCCCCAAAATGTTCAACCGAGAGACCCCAGAACATTCCATGGGGCTGAGTCCTCCTGGCCGTGGAGGGAGGGGCTCTGGGGGTGTCCCCATCCCGTGGGGGGGCTCTGGGGTTGCCCCCATGGCAGGGGGGCCTCTGGGGGTGTCCCCATCCTGTGGGGTGTCCCCATCCCGGGGTGGGTCTGGGGGTGTCCCCATCCCGTGGGGGGGGCTCTGGGGGTGTCCCCATCCCGTGGGAGGCTCTGGGGGTGTCCCCATCCCGTGGGGGGGGCTCTGGGGGTGTCCCCATCCCGGGGTGGGTCTGGGGGTGTCCCCATCCCGTGGGGGGGGCTCTGGGGGTGTCCCCATGCCGGGGGGGCTGGGTCACCTGAAGGTGTCCCCGATGCGGTCCCGGAAGCGCACGAACTGCTCCTCGTCCTGCTCCACCAGGTCCCCGGTGTTGAAGAACTCGTCGCCCTCGGCGAAGACCCCGCGGAGCAGCTTCTGCTCCGACAGCTCCGGGCTGCCGGCGTAGCCCAGGAACGGCGTCCGCCGCGTCACGGGGGCGATCAGCAGCCCCGTCTCCCCTGCGGGGACGGCGACGGTGACGAGACCACCCCGTGCCACCCCCCCGGAGCCCCCCCGTGCCCGCTCCTCACCCGTGCGGGCTCGGATGCAGCGTCCGGCCTCGTCCCGCTCCGGCGCTCCGGCCGCCACGTCGAAACGAACGACCTCGAACGGCGAGAAGAGCTGGGGAGAGGCGCGGGGGGATTTGGGGAGCGCTCAGGGCGACTCCCCCTCCCCGCGGCGGCCCCCCGAACCTTGTAGATGAAGCTGCAGCGGCCCACGGCGCCCGGCGTGCCGGTGTAGTTGAAGAGGGTGACGTTGCCCTCGCTCATGCCGTACGTCTCCACGATGCGCACGGGCCCGAAGCGCCGCTGGAAGCTCCGCCACACGTCGGGCCGGAGCCCGCTGCCCACCGCCAGCCTCAGCCCGTGCTGCCGCTCCCCGGGGCGCTGCGGGGACACCGTCAGCTCCGGGGGAGACCCCCGGGACCCCCCCGGCTGGCCTGGCCCCCCGCCCTGACCTGCGGCTGGTTCACCAGGTAGCGGCACAGCTCCCCGATGTACTGGAAGACGGTGACGCCCTCGGCGCGGCAATCGTCCCAGAACTGGCTGGCTGAGAACTTCTCCTTCAGCACACACGTGGCTCCTGAGGGATGGAGAGCGGGGGATTGTTATAATATTGTATTTTCTTTTTCGGAGCCAGGTCTTATAAGGTCTCCAAAGAATATGTAATACACCTAAGGATAGCTCAGCTGCTGTTTTGGGCCCCCAAAATGAGTAAATTAAGCAGGATGACTTGTGCTGCAGTGTTGGAAACAAAAAAGGTTTAATAAAAGGCAAAATAATAAACAGAAAAACCCCAGCCAGGTGTAGAGGTCTGCTCCTGGTAAAAACACCTCACAAAAGCCTTTTAGCTCTTTTGTTCTCTTTTTTTCTACCTGATGGGTCAGGCAGAACTTTTTAGCTCCTATCCAATTAGCTGCCCTTAAGTTTTAGGTGAAGCCCCTGAGCTCCTATGAGGTGACTTTTCACCTAACAGTTGAGAGAAACTTCTGGGCTTCTTTCCTTTTTTTGGGTGACAAAGGATGGTTTTGTCACTCTGTCCTCAGGGGGGGCACACTCCTACAGGGGATCAACCCCAAAACATCCCCGGACTCCCCCCCGGAGCCCCGGCCCCGCTCACCGATGCCGAGACAGCCGACGACGCCCAGCAGGGACCCGGCCATGTGGTAGAGGGGCAGCGCCAGGTACACCACGTCCCTGCTGGAGGCTCCCACCAGCTCGTAGAAGCTCAGGCACATGATGGACTTGAGGTGGGACACGCGGGCGGCTTTGGGGAGACCTGGAAGGGAAAAACGCAGTTGAGCCCCTCTGCCCCGTTCACGCAAAGCCCCCCCCGCGCCAAGCCCCCCGGTGCCGGTCCCACCGGTGGTGCCCGAGGTGAAGATGTAGAGGCAGGTGTCGTTCATGTCCTCGGGCTCCCAAACGTCCTCGGGCTGCAGCTCCTCGGAGGCCGCGTCCAGCAGCTCCTGCAGCGCCACCGCGCCCGGCGGGTACGGCCCCGCTCCCAGCACCCACACGGCCACGCCGTCCTCCCGCAGGCTGGGCAGGAGCGGCTCCACCGACCCGAACAGCTCTGGGGGGACGGCACCGTGTGGGGACCGTGTGGCTGTGCCCGGTGCCACCAACCCAGCCCCGGTGTCGCCAACCCAGCCCTGGTGCCACCGGCCCACCCCCGGTGCCACCGGCCCACCCCCGGTGCCGCCACCCCAGCCCCGGTGCCACCAACCCACCCCCGGTGTCGCCACCCCAGCCCCGGTGCCTCCAGCCCACCCCCGGTGTCGCCACCCCAGCCCCGGTGCCCCCCGTGCCTCGTCCCCGGTTCCGCCCCGTTCTTTATTCCCCTGGTCCCGCCCCGTCCCGGTACCCCCGGCATCCCCCGGTCCCGCTTCTGTCCCCGTTACACCCCGGGATCTCCCCACTCCGCGGTCCCCATTATCCCCTGTCCCCCTCTATTCCCCGGTCCTCTCGGTGTCCATTGTCCCCTCTCTGTCCCCCCCATTGTTCCCTCTCTGTCCCCTCTCTGTCCCCCCCATTGTCCCCTCCCTGTCCCCTCCGTGTCCCCCTCCGAGGCCTCTCTGCTGTCCCAGATTCTCCCCGCCTCGGGGGGGGCTGGCAGTGCCACCAGTGCCACCATCCCGGGACAGCCACGTGCCCCGGCCAGGCCCCCCGGGGGGGGGGACACGGCCCCCGCCCCCCCCCCCACAAACCGGGGCAGTTCGGTACAAAACAGGAAAGTTTTTATTGCTGCTTTTCTTAAAAACACTTAAAAATGCTGAGGGAGCCCTGGGGGAGGGGGGGAGGGCAGGACCCCCCCCAAATCCTGCTGGCCACGGGTGCTGCCCCTCCCCCCGCCCCAGGACCCCCGGGAGGGCCGTGGGGATTTGCTGGCACCGGTTTGGGGGGTCCCGGGGGGTCCCGGGGGATCCTGGGGGGTCCCGGGGGGGTCCCAGCCTCAGTCACTGTCCGAGCCCACGGCGGACGAGCCTTTCCTTTTCCTCTTGGCCGGTTTGGGTTTGGTGTCCTCCTCCTCCTGCAGCGACAGAAGGGGGGGTCAGGGGGATTTGGGGACCCCCGGGGGGGGGTCTCAGGACGGGGAGGGTGGTCTCAGGATGGGGGGGGTCTCACCGAGGCGCTGCTGGAGCCCGACTCCTCCTCGTTGTTGGGGGGCTGCGCCGCGCTCTTGCGGCTGCGGGGGCTGGCCAGCGCCGTGGCTTTCCGGCGGCTCTTGGGGGGCTTGCTGGAGGAATCCTCGTATTCCTCGGCCAGGGAGAAGAGATCCGAGAACCTGGAGGGGGGGAAAAGGGGCTCAGGGGGGGTTTGGGGTCACCAGGAAGGGAGGAAGAGGAAAGTGGGGGGGCTCACTTCATCTTGTGGGCCTCGTCGCAGCTGGCCTGGACGTGCTGCAGCGCCTGCAGGATCGGGGTCTGGCTGAAAACTGGGGGAGAGCAGGGGACGGGGTGGGGAGGGGGTCAGGGCAGCCCCCCGAGCCCGGACCCCGCACCCCGGAGCTGGGGGGAACCCACAGTTGTGCTTGGTGTTGGTGAGGTTGAGGCGCAGGTTGTCCAGGTGCTCCAGGATCTGCTCCAGGGTCAGCTGGGCCAGCTTGCTGCTGGAGCTGCGCAGGCTGCGGGAAGGAGCAGGGGAGGGGTGAGGACACGGAAATGGGGGGCACGGAAATGGGGGGCACGGAATTCCCAGGGCATGGTGCCCCACCTCTGCCTCTTGCGGGGCAGGGGACAAAAACCTGCCCAACTCCTCAGGGAGGGAATGGGGTACAGAGGAGAAAAACCTCCCCAAATCCTCGGGGTGGGAATGGGGTACAGCCTGGGGAGGGGACAAAAAGCACCCCAAATCCTGAGGGAGGGAATTCCCAGGGAATTCCCAGCCCCACCTCTGCCTCTTGCGGGGCAGGCTGTTGTTCTTGATCAGCAGGGCCTTGATGTGCTCGCCCAGCAGGTCGTCGTGCCGCAGCCCCCAGTGCCGCAGGATGCTGGTGGTGAACTGGTCCTCGGGGTGGCACGGCCGGCTCAGCACCATCTTCACCATCTCCTCGCTGGGCCTGGCACCGGGGCACGGGCACCGTGGAGCACGCGAGGGACCCCAGACCCGCGGGGGACACCACGGGCACCAGGAGACCCCCAGACCACCAGGAGAACCCCCAGAGCCCCTTGAAACCCCACCAGGAGAGACCCCAGACCACCAGGAGACCCCCAGGAGACCCCACAGACCACCAGGACAACCCCCAGAGCTCCTCAAAACCCCACCAGGAGAGACCCCAGACCCACAGGAGACCCCACAGAGCCCCAGGAGACCCTCCCCCAAAGTCCCTGGAAAGCCCACAGACCCCCAGGAGAACCCCCAGAGCCCCTTGAAACCCCACCAGGAGAGACCCCAGACCCACAGGAGACCCCACAGAGCCACAGGAGAGACCCCCAGACACCCCCAGAGCCCCAGGAGACCCCCAGGAGAACCCCCGGACCACTAGGAGGACCCCCAGACCCACAGGAGACACCCCCAGAGCCTCTGGAGACACCCCCAAACCCACAGGAGACCCCCAGATCCCCAGGAGACCCCCTGGAGTCCTCCCCAGAGCCCCTGGAGACACCCACAGACCCCCCCAGGAGAGACCCCAGACCCCCAGGAGTTCCCCAGCTGGGATTCCGGCTCTGCCCAGGTATGGCAGTGCATCCCCGTCCTGTGGGGACACCCCAGAGCCCCCCAGACCCCCTGGGTGTCCCCCCCCAGGGCCCCAGGCACACCCCCCCTGCCATGGGGACACTCTGGGGGTCCCCCCTGGTGCCCCCCACTCACTTTTCCCTGCGGAGCTGCAGCAGGAGGCAGGACAGGGCCTCGGGGTGCTCTGCCGGGGGAAGGAGGTGGCAATGTCCCAGGATTGTCCCCTGGCAATGTCCCCAGGGTGTCCCAGGGTGTCCCAGGAATGTCCTAGGATGTCCCCAGGAATGTCCCCAGGGAATGTCTCCCTTGGAATGTCCCCTGGGAATGTCTCCCACCCCGGCAATGTCCCCACGATGTCCCCTGGATTGTCCCAGGCTGTCCTGGGCTGTCCCCAGGTGTCCTCACAATGTCCCCAGGATGTCCCCAGGCGTGTGTCCCGCTCACCCTTGTACTTGAGGTGCTGCAGGATGGGGATGATGGTCTCCAGGGGGATGTTGTGGGCCAGGAACAGCTGCCACGTGCAGTACTGCTCAAAGGTCTCCCAGTCCAGGCTCTGAACTGCGCCACACGCACGGCGATGGGGACAGCGGGGACAGGGACAGGGGACAGGGATAGGGGACAGGGATAGGGACAGCAGGGATAGGGACAGCAGGGACAGGGACAGGGACAACAGGGATAGGGATAGGGACAGGGATGGGGATAGGGACAGGGACAGGGACAGCAGGGACAGGGATAGGGACAGGGACAACAGGGATAGGGATAGGGACAGGGATGGGGATAGGGACAGGGACAGGGACAGCAGGGACAGGGACAGCAGGGACAGGGACAGCAGGGATAGGGACAGCAGGGACAGGGACAGGGACGGGGACAGGGACAGCAGGGAAGGATAACAGGGAGAACGGGGACAATGGGGATAACGGGGATAACGAGGACCAGAGAGACGACGAGAGGGACAATGGGGACAAGAAGGACAACAGGGACAATGGGAAAAACAAGGATGGCAGGGGCAGTGGGGACAGTGGGGACAACAAGGATGGACAATGGGGACAGTGGGACAATGGGGATAGATAATGGGGATGGATAACAGGGACAGTGGGACAATGGGGATGGATAATGGGGACAATGGGGACAGTGGGACAATGGGGACGGATGATGGGGACAGCGGGGTTAACAGGGATCTGTGTCAGCCCCTTCCCCAGCTCTGGGCACCCCAAACCTGCCCGGGGTCCCCCCTCCCCCCCCGGCACTGGCAGCGGGGACAGAGCTAACGAGGCTCCCTAATTAACAGCTTATCCCCTGCTCCCAAAGCTGGATCAGGGATTTGCTCTGGGGACACCGAGGGACCCCACAGAGAGGCTGTGGAGCCGGGGCAGCTTTTGGGATTTGCCCATCCCTGCCTGGCACCCTCGGGCACAGGGATAAACCCCACAATCCCTGGCAGTGATCCTTTAATGCCCGCAGGGAGTTCAGCCCCGGCAGGGATCTCCCCCTGGAGAGGGACAAGCCTGGATTTGGGGCAGGATTTGGGGGCTGCCTGGGCCCTGCTCAACCACATCCCCATTCCCACTCCTCTTCCCATTCCCATTTCCATTCCCATTCCCAATCCCACCCCTATTCCCACTCCTATTTCCACTCCCATTCCCAATCCCATCCCTGTTCCTACTCCCACTCCCCTTCCCATTCCCCCTCCCAATCCCATTCCCATTAGTCCCATTCCCACTCCCATTTCCATTCCCACTCCTATTCCCACTCCCAATCCTGTTCCCATTCCCATTCCCACCCCTGTTCCTATTCCCATGCCAGTCCCCACTCCCACTCCCAATCCCATCCCCACTCCCAATCCCATCCCCATCCCCACTCCCATTATTCCCACTCCCACTCCCATTATTCCCATTCCCACTCACTGAGGATGTTCAGCACGGAATCCTTGCGGAACATGACCAGGTTTCCCATCATCACGTGGCACACGAGCTCCTGGAGCTGGGGGGGACAGGGAATGGGTCAGGGGGCTTTGAGGAGCCTCCCCAAATGGGATCCAGCAGGAAAAGTGCCAGCACCATCCCTGGGATCCCTCGGGGGAGCTTCCCCTTCCCACCCTGCCTCCCATGCTCCTTCTCCCTGCCCCTCTGCAGACCCCACAGGATCCTCTGGCTCCATCCCCCCAGGGAAGCACCTGGAGAAGCTCAGGAAGGAAGGGCAGCAGGGAGGGGAAGGAAGCGCCCCGAGCCCCCAACCCTCCGGATCTGGGAGCATTCCCGGCTCCCAGCCCCCTCCAGGAGCTGCTGGCGCAGCATTCCCGGGATTGGGATTGGGATTGGGGTTATCGGCACATCCAGACCCGGCGCCGGCATTCCAGAGGTGCCCCCGCGCCTATTTCTGGGCTCTCACAGCAGCTCTGGAGCGGGGAAAATTCCTGCCAGGAACGTCCCAGCCTCAGGCAGAGCCAGCGGGATCCCCCGGGCATGGGGCTCATTAGGGTAATTAGCGCTGATTGCCCAGGAAATGGCTCTGCAGGAGATCCCTTGCAAGCTTGGGATCGACCTTTGGACACCGCGGCAGGAAAGCCGCGGAGATTTGGGGCTCGTTCCGGCGAGGATGGGGAATGGAGGCCGTGGATGGCTCATTTTGGGGTGAAATCTGCCGGGAAAGGGTCGGGAAGGGGCCGGGAAGGGTCCCCGCACCTGGAAGGAGTCGATGACAGCCACGATCATGTTCAGCAGCTCCCCGCTCCGCAGGGTCTCGTCGGGAAACTGGGAATGCACAAAACCCGGGCAGGTTCAGTGGGGGACAGCGGGGAGAGCCCTCCCGAAATCCCAAAATCCCAAAAACTCGGATTCCCTGGGAAAAGATCTGGCAGGTTCAGGGAGGGACACCAGGGAGAGCCCTCCTAAAATCTCCAGGCAGGGATCCCCTGGGAAAAGCTCAGAGAAATTCAGGGAGTGACACTGGGGAGAACCCTCCCAAAATCCCAAAAACTCCAGGGATCCCCTGGGAAAAGCTCCAAGAGATTCAGGGGGGAACACCGGGGTGAACCTTCCCAAAATCCCAAAATCTCCAGGCAGGGATTCCCTGGGAAAAGCTCCAAGAGATTCGGGGGGGACACCGAGGAGAGCCATCCTAAAATCCCAAAATCCCAAAAACCGCAGGGATCCCCCGGGACAAGCTCGGGCAGACAGCGGGGGGCAGCCGTCAGCCGAGGCTCTGGAATTCCCTGTTTTTCCCTCTGCTCCTGGCTCTGCTCCCTGCTCCGGGGCCTCGCAGGAAACACAAAATCAATCAGAGCCGGAGCCAAGGGCCGGGAGGCGGCTCCGGGGGAGAGGGATGTGCCCTGGGATGGATCCCGGGATTTGGGATCAGTGTGAAAAACAGCCTGACCCCGCCCTGGGATGGATCCTGGGATTTGGGATCAGCACAGGACACTGGGATCCTGCCCTGGGATGGATCCTGGGATTTGGGATCAGTGTGAAAAACAGCCTGACCCGGGCTGGGATTTGTGGTCACTGTGGGGAACAGTAGGATCCTGCCCTGGGATGGATCCCGGGATTTGGGATCAGCACAGGGACAGCCTGACCCTGCTCTGGGATTTGGGATCAGCACAGGGACAGCCTGACCCTGCCCTGGGATGGATTCTGGGATTTGGGATGAGCACAGGGACAGCCTGACCCTGCCCTGGGATGGGTCCCAAGGATGGGCAGGGATCCAGCTGCACATTCCATGGCTGCAGAGGTTTCTGAATTTAGAGAGAATTTTAGGGATTCTCTGCTGCAGCACAGCTGGGATGGGACCTGGGGCACACCCAGGATGGGATTTTGGGCACCCCTGGCACTCGGGGCACCCCAGAAATGGGATTTTGGGCACACCAGGAATGGGATTTTGGGCAGCCCTGGCACGGGATTTTGGGCACCCCTGGGACAGGATTTTGGGCACAGCTGGGACAGGATTTTGGGCACATATGGAATAGGATTTGGGGCACCAGCCCTGGCACAGGATTTTGGGCACCCCTGGGACAGGATTTTGGGCACATATGGAATAGGATTTGGGGCACCCCTGGGACAGGATTTTGGGCACATATGGAATAGGATTTGGGGCACCCCTGGGACAGGATTTTGGGCACCCCTGGGATGAGATTTTGGGCACACCTGGGACAGGATTTTGGGCACAGCTGGGACAGGACCTGTGGCACCCCTGGGATGGGATTTTGGGCACTCCTGGGATGGGATGTTGGGCAGCCCCGGGACAGGATTTTGGGCACCCCAGGAATACGATTTTGGGCAGCCCTGGGATGGGATTTTGGGCACAGCTGGGACAGGATTTTGGGCACATCTGGAATAGGATTTGGGGCACCCCTGGGACAGGATTTTGGGCTCACCTCGGTGTAGATGGAGGGCGTGAGGAAGCAGAGCAGGCGCACGTCGTCCTCCTGGCACGCCTTCATGTCCATCATCAGGCACGTGTGCAGCTCCCCCAGCTGCGTGGCCTGGGCGAACGACTCGTAGAGCCCCATCCTGCCCAGCGCCGCCTTGCTGGGGACACAGCCACGCTGGCACCTGCCACAGCTGGCACAGCTGGCACAGCTGGCACCTGCCACACAGCTGGCACGCACCTGGTACTGCTGGCACACAGCTGCCACACGCCTGGCACACAGCTGCCACACGCCTGGCACACAGCTGGTACCACTCACACACACCTGGCACACAGCTGGTACTGCTGGCACACAGGCACCCTGGCACCTGGCACAGCTGGCACCTGCCACACACCTGGCACAGCTGGGACGCACCTGGTACTGCTGGCACACAGCTGGCACCTGGCACACAGCTGGCATACAGCTGGCATCGCTGGCACACACCTGGCACACCTGCCACACAGCTGGCACAGCTGGCACACGCCACCACCGGGGACAGGGACAGGCACAGGCACGGGAGGGGCCCAGGTAGGAGGGCGGGGCCAAGGTGAGGGTGGGATCCAGGTGAGAAGCGGGTGAGAGGGAGGAGTCACAGCAGGGCGGGGCCAGGAGAGGGAGGAGTCACAGGAGAGAGGGAGGAGCCCCGGGAGGGCGGGGCCAGGCTCGTGGGCGGAGCCCGGGAGGGCGGGGCCCGGGCTCACCTGGCTCTCAGGTAGTAGAGCAGGTGGTAGCCGATCTTGGGCTGCTTCTGGTAGAGCTCGGAGAGCAGGTCCAGCAGCAGCGAGAAGCCGCTGTTGTCCTCCTGCATCTGGCACAGGTTCCTGGGAAAAGCGGGAATGTCGGCGGGATCCCGAACCCCAGAAAGCCCCGGATTCCCGCCGGGAATGCCACAGAGGGCAGCGGGAAACCGCTGGGGTTTCTGGGATGAAGCAGGTAGGCCCGGAATTCCCCAGGATTTGGGAAGGTCCTACCGGAATATCAGGTACAGGGGCTTCCCCACGGACTCCTCCAGGGACCTGGGGACAGACGGACACGCTGAGCTGCCGGAGCAGCCACGGCCAGGGCTTTCCTGGGAATGGCACGGGAACAGCCCTGGGAACAGCCCTGGGAGCAGCCCTGGATCCCTCCAGGTTATCCCAGGAATGGCACGGGAACAGCCCTGGGAACAGCCCTGGATCCCTCCAAGTTATCCCAGGAATGGCACGAGAACAGCCCTGGGAACAGCCCTGGATCCCTCCAAGTTATTCCAAGAATGGCACGGGAACAGCCCTGGACCCTGCTGGGTTTTCCCAGGAATGGGAAGAGCCCTGGATCCCTCTGGGTTTTCCCAGGAATGGGAAGAGCCCTGGATCCCTCTGGGATTTCCCAGGAATGGGAAGAGTACTGGATCCCTCTGGGATTTCCCAGGAATGGGAAGAGTACTGGATCCCTCTGGGATTTCCCAGGAATGGGAACAGCCCTCCAGGATTCCCCAGGAATGGGAACAGCCCCGGACCCCGCTGGGGAGGCAGGAACGATCCCGCAGCAGCTCCAGCTCCAAGAAAACCCCGGAGAAGGAGCCGGTCTGGGTGAGCCCAGCAGGAACTCCCCATGGAAGCCACTTCCAAAGCTGGGAATATCCCAGGGAAAGGCCCAGCTGAGGGGAGGGGGGCCCAGCCCTTCCTTACTCCTCCGTGATCTCCTCGGGCAGGACCTCCCCGCGGAAGTGAGCCTTGAACAGCTCCTGCAGGCACGAGGCGAGCACCGAGAGCTGCTCCGAGTCAAAATCCTCCTGGGAAGGGCAGCGAGGGGCTCAGGGCCCGCCTGGCACGGGGGGACACGGGGGGGACACAGGAGGTACACAGAGCCTGCCTGGCATAGGGAGTGACACAGGAGTGACATGGGAGGGGCTCAGGGACTGCCTGACACAGGGAGGGGACACGGGAATGAATCCCAGCCTGCTCCGGATGGGTTTCCAGAGCCAGGGATCCCAAATCCCACCCATTATGGATCCCAGATCCCACCCATGATGGATCCCAGATCCCAGCCAGGACAGATCCCAGATCCCACCCATGATGGATCCCAGATCCCATCCCGGACAAATCCCAGATCCCAGCCAGGAGGACACGGGTGGGGACACGGGGGGGACACAGGAGGTACACAGAGCCTGCCTGGCATAGGGAGTGACACAGGAGTGACATGGGAGGGGACATGGGAGGGACACAGGAGTGACACAGGAGGGGCTCAGGGACTGCCTGACACAGGGAGGGGACACGGGAATGAATCCCAGCCTGCTCCGGATGGGTTTCTAGAGCCAGGGATCCCAAATCCCACCCATTATGGATCCCAGATCCCACCCATGATGGATCCCAGATCCCAGCCAGGACAGATCCCAGATCCCACCCATGATGGATCCCAGATCCCATCCCGGACAAATCCCAGATCCCAGCCAGGACAAATCCCAGCAAGAAAACCCCGGAGAAGGAGCCGGTCTGGGTGAGCCCAGCAGGAACTCCCCATGGAAGCCACTTCCAAAGCTGGGAATATCCCAGGGAAAGGCCCAGCTGAGGGGAGGGGGGCCCAGCCCTTCCTTACTCCTCCGTGATCTCCTCGGGCAGGACCTCCCCGCGGAAGTGAGCCTTGAACAGCTCCTGCAGGCACGAGGCGAGCACCGAGAGCTGCTCCGAGTCAAAATCCTCCTGGGAAGGGCAGCGAGGGGCTCAGGGCCCGCCTGGCACGGGGGGACACGGGGGGGGCTCAGGGACTGCCTGACACAGGGAGGGGACACGGGAATGAATCCCAGCCTGCTCCGGATGGGTTTCCAGAGCCAGGGATCCCAAATCCCACCCATTATGGATCCCAGATCCCACCCATGATGGATCCCAGATCCCATCCCGGACAAATCCCAGATCCCAGCCAGGACAAATCCCAGATCCCACCCATGATGGATCCCAGATCCCATCCCGGACAGATCCCAAATCCCACCCATGACGGATCCCAGATCCCAGCCAGGACAAATCACAGATCCCACCCATAATGGATCCCAGACCCCATCCAGGACAGATCCCAGATCCCAGATCCTGCCCCGTTACCTCCAGGACCTGATCCACGATTTCCTGCATGACCTCGCACTGCGCCTCCGTGTCGCTGCAGGGCACAGGGACAGGGAATCCCGTCACTGGGAGCACTGGGAGCACTGGGAGGGGCAGCTGGGGACGGGGTCGGGGTCGGCCCAGGTGTGTGGGTGTCGGGGGGATGAATTCCAGGGTTAAAATCAGGATTTGGAGGGAACTCAGAGCCAGGAATTCCACGGACTCGCTGAGCTCTGCTCAGCCTCCCCCGGGCGCTCGGAGCTCCAGGGCTCTCCTTCCCAAGCCCTTTCCCTGCAGGAATTCCCTCTCCACGGGGCTGAAGGAGCTCTGGGAGGCCTGGAGAGACCCTTGGGAATGGGGTTGGGATTGGGAATGGCCCCACCTGCCCTTCTGCAGCTGCAGCACTTTGTCCTTCAGGGACTCGTCCAGCTGCTCCAGGAAGGGGGTGATGTCCACGGGCTCCTCCACGATGGATTCCTTGATGGGATGGAACCTGAACTCCCTCTTCTTCCCTGAAACCAGGCAACGAGGGGTTTTCCTCCTTCCCAGCAATCCCTGTCCTGGATCCTTCCTCCCCCGGAGGCTCCAGGGATTCGGGATAAAGGTGGGAATGTCTGGGATTGTGGTCCCTGCTCAGTCCCCGTGCCCAAAACCGAGCCTCCAACATTCCCAAGGCATCTCCAAGGAGGCACAATTTGGGATTGGGATTCTGGGGCTCCCAGGCCACATCCCACTACTGGGAAACCCCCCTGGAACAGCGGGAATCCCACAAGGATCCGACCAGCGAGGCTGGGAATGGCTCCAGAGGGGGAGCAGAGGGAATTTGGGGCTGGAAAAGTGCTCTGAGCTCCTGGGAACAGCCAGGAAAGGGAACAACCCCTTTGGGCACAGCTCCAGAACCAGCGGATTTGGGAATCTGCTCCTCCAGAGCAGGAGGAAAGCCGGGATCCCCCGGCGGGATCAGCTCCTGGCTGAGGAGCTGAGGGAATTCTGCAGCCTGGTGGGATCTGGGTGTCCCTGGGGAATTCCAGGAGCTCCCTCCCTCACCTTTGCTGTTCAGCTCCTCCTCATCGTCGCTGAAGGCGGCCTCGGCGTTGTCATAGCAACCGTCATCCTTCTCCAGGTGATTCTCCATCTCCATGGGAACCGGCTCCTCGATTTTCACTGGCACCAAGCACCCAGCCAGGTGAGGCCTCTCCCAAAAAAACAGCCCCGGGAAAGGGCCGCAGGTGCTTTGGGAAGGGATCCCCCGGGGCACAGGGAGCACTGGAGCACCCACAATTCCCTAAATCCCAGTTTCACTCCATAAAATCCCAACCCTGGAGGGCTCGCCCGACCCGTCCACGGAATTCCTCCATGGAAAACTCCCTCAGGGGGGATCTGCCAGGAGCCCCCCACATCTCCTACCTTCGATGGGGGGCGAGGGAGAGCTGCAGAATTCCGGGAATTTCTCCCTGAGCATGGCCCGGAGCTCCTTGTCCAGCTTGGGGTTGTCGAAGAGCGGGGCCAGGTGCCTGCGTGGGGTGGGACAGGGACCAGGGATGGGGCCTCATCCCTCTGGGAATGCTGGGCTTTGTCACCTGCAGCTCCCTGGGATCCCCCCCTGTGCCACCAGGAGCGGCAGAAGGGGCTGGAATTCCTGGGAAATCCCAATTCCCTGGCCAGGACAGCCCCCAGGACAATCCTGGCTGCTCCCAAGGTTTCGTGGAGAACAACACGGGCTCGGAGCTCCAGGAGAGACCCAGGGGCAGCCGTGTCCATGCTGGAAATTCAGGAAAACGTGGGGGAAAACCCCGGGGTTCTTACGCCAGGACTCGCTTCTCCACGATGTGGGTGAGGGAGTTGAAGACGCCCTGGCGGACGTGGGCTTCCAGAGGGGGGTAGAAATTGGGAATGATCTGGAAGAGATCAGGGGTGGAGAGCAGGGTCAGGGGCTCTGCCAGTGGGAGAAAATCCCTGCCAGGGGCAGGAAATTCCAGGCTGTGGGAGAAGAGCCCCGAGTGCTTGGCTCTGTCCAAGCCTTGGCTCCTGCAGGGAGGGCTGGGATTCCTCCCTGGAGCCTGGGACATCCCAGGAACCTTCCCCCAGTTTGGACTGGGAGCTCCAGGCCCTTCCCAGAAACACCCCCAGCCCCCCAGTTCCTGGAAGCAGCAGCTCCTGGCGCTGCTTTCCCACCCTGGGATGGGACAGGGATCACTCTGGATCATTCCCTGACACTCTGATCCCCCCCCGGGGACAGGGCTGGACCAGGAATTCCATGAGGGAACAATCCAGAAGCTTTTTCCTCCACCACAGGCAGGGTTTGCTGGCAGTGCTGCCTTCCCACCACTAATGGATGACACGTGGATCCCAGAACTCCAGGAACGCTCTGGATTCTTCCCACCAAGTGCTGGGGATAATTTGGCAGCAAAGGGAAAATCCCTCCTCGATTTGGGAGGAGGGAGGTTCAGGTGACTCTGGAACTGGGGGGAATCCCAGGGAAGAGCTTTTTGGGTGGGATTTGTGGAGTTCTCTCCCAGCTTTGCCCAGCCCTGGGAATTGCAGGAGCAGGAAGCGCTCACCCGGCACATGAAGTCCAGCAGCGTGGCCGTGATGGCCGGGTGGGGCTTCATGGAGTGGTGCATGACCAGGATGGCAGGCTCTGCGGGAGGGAACGGGGTGAGCCCCCAGAGACCCCCAAGGCCCGCTCCTGGGGGGCTCCCGAGGGGCTGGGACAGGCTGGATCCATGGGATCCACGGGGTGGGATCCAGGGGCTGAGGGGCAGCGGGGTCCAGGGCTGCCCTGGGTCACAGTGACCCCATATGCCACCCCAGGAACAGCCCAGGATCCCAAACCAAGGCAGATCCCCATGGATCCCACCCCAGGAACATCCCATGGGCAGGTCCCCCCGGGCCCCAACTAAGCCAGATCCCCATGGATCCCATCCCAGGAACTGCCAGGATCCTATCCCAGGAACAGCCCATTGATCCCACCCCAGGAACAACCCCAGGACACCAAATCAAGGCAGATCCCCATGGATCCCACCCCAGGATCCCATCCCAAAGTGAATCCTCGTGGTTCCCACCCCAGGAACAGCCCAGGATCCCATCCCAAGGTGGATCCCAGCCCAGGATTCCATCCAAGGCGGATCCCAGCCCAAGGATCCCATCCCAGGAACATCCCATGGATCCCACCCCAGGAACAATCCCAGGATGCCAAACCAAGGCAGATCCCCATGGATCCCAACCCAGGATCCCATCCCAAGGCAGGTCCCACCCCATGGATCCCATCCCAAGGCAGGTCCCACCCCATGGATCCCATCCCAGGATCCCATTCCCAGGCAGGTTCCCCCCCAGGATCCCACCCCTGGGCAGATCCCACCCCGGGCAGGTCCCCCCGGGCCCCCTCCTCACCGATGTTCATGATGCTGTCCTTCTCGGGGTTGAAGAAGAGCCAGTCGTAGAACAGCGCCAGCTTGGCGTTGGAAGCAGCGACGTTCGACTGCAGGAGACCAAAAAAACCCAAATTACCCCACGAGGACAATGCTGAGACCCCTCAAGATTCCCTGAGATCCCTCCAAGAGCCCCGAGATCCCCCCGTGACCAAACCCAATGTTGGGAAACCTCCAAGACTCACCCAAAATCCTCCCTCTTCACATCCCTAACGTGCTGCTCTTCACCCAAAATCCTCCCTCTTCACATCCCTAAAATCCTGCTCTTCCCCCAAAATCCTCCCTCTTCACATCCCTAACGTGCTGCTCTTCACCCAAAATCCTCCCTCTTCACATCCCTAACATCCTGCTCTTCCCCCTGTTGGGATCAGCTGCTCCCAGCCCATCCCGTGCCCCATTTTTGGGATGTTCCTGCTCCTGTTTTTGGGATGTTCTCATTCCCAGCCCACCCTTGCCCATTTTCAGGCCCCCCCAGCCCACCCTTTCCCCATTTTCGGGCTCTCCCAGCCCATCCTGTGTCCATTTCAAGCTCCCCTAGCCCACCCTTTCCCCATTTTTGGGCTCCCCTAGCCCACCCTTGCCCATTTTCAGGCCCCCCCAGCCCACCCTTTCCCCATTTTCGGGCTCCCCCAGCCCAGCCCTGCCCGTGCGGGCTCTGACCGTGCAGGTGGTGAGCAGCCAGCCGATGATGGCCCAGCGGGGCAGGATGTCAGAGCTCAGCACCTCGTTGGACGGGTGCACCACGCCGCAGATGTAGCGGATCAGGTCACAGCGCAGGGACTGGCTGTCAGGGGTGGACAGGTACTGCCGCTGGAACCAGTCCTGGTAACGCTTCTGCTGCCCAAAGCGCACCTGGGGACAGGGATGGGGACATGGGACAGGGCTGGGGACATGGGACATGGCTGGGGACAGGGCTGGGGACAGGGCTGGGGACATGGGACAGGACTGGGGACATGGGACAGGGCTGGGGACACGGCTGGGGACATGGGACAGGGCTGGGGACATGGGACAGGACTGGGGACAGGGACACGAGACACACCTGGGGACACGGGGCATGGCTGGGGACAGGGACAGGGCTGGGGACAGGGACATGGGACACGGCTGGGGACACGGCTGGCAGTGGGGACACACAGGACCCTGAGCTAGGGGGAATTTGGGATGGAACCCACCAGGAATTTGGGAAGGAATCCATGGGGAATTTGGGATGGAACGCACCAGGAATTTGGGAGGGAATCCAGGGGGGATTTGGGAGCCCAGGGGGAATTTGGGAATCCAGGGGGGATTTGGGAGGGAACCCAGGTGGAATTTGTGAGGGAACCCAGGTGGAATTTTGGAGGGAACCCAGGGGAATTTGGGAATCCTGGGGGGATTTGGGAACCCAGGTGGAATTTGGGCACCCAGGGGAATTTGGGAACCCAGGTGGAATTTGGGCACCCAGGGATTACCCGTGAGGTCATGAAGAGCAGCTTGGTCTCCATGTCCGGGGTGAGGCGGCACGCCAGGAACTTGCGGGAGGTCCTGGACTGCAGGAGCTGCAGCACACCTGGGCAGGGAATGGGAATTTGGGTGGAAAAGGGCTCAAACACGTCCTGAGGAATTCCCTGAGCAACATCTGAGGTGCTTAGGATGGATTTAATCAGGATCCAGAGGGGTGGGAACACTTCAAAGCCACATTTCCCTGGAATTGCTGCATCCAGAACCTGCTGGGGAAGTGCCCGGAGAAGGGAACAATTTATGGGAATATCATTAATGTCAACAAAGCTGGTGAATCCATCACCCTTCCCATGGAATGAGGCTACTGGGAGGAATTAAATCCCAGGGAAGTGCCACTTGCTGCAGCTCCTGGAATTCCTGGAGCCTCTCCAGGCTCTGCTCAGTCACGTCAGAGCTCGGGCTCACCTTTTAAATCACTTAATTAAGGGAAATAACTCTGATTATCCTGCAATTGCAGACTGCTTTGGGCTGGAATCACCCAGAGATCACCCAGTCCACGAGCAGGGACAATTCCCACCGGATCAGACTGTTCCAACCCAGCTTGGAACAATTCCAGGCAGGAGAAACCACGGAAGCGCAGAGCCCAGAAGGAGCAGCACCACTTTAAGGATCCCACGGGGTTTTCTGGGATGGGGCAGGCCTGGATGCTTCTGAAGCACTGGAAAACCCCTGGAAAAGGGTGCTGGGAGAGCAGAGGGAATGCTCCAGGCTGGTACCTGTGAACTGGGAGCTGAGCACCTGCGGGTTGTGCAGGATGTCCTTCCAGAGCTGCTCGAACTCCGGGATCCGCGCCACGTTCTGCAGCAAGCGCACCAGGTCCCGGCCGATCATGAAACAGTCCATGAACTGGGAAAGAGAGGGAAAAATCCCATGAAACAGTCCATGAACTGGGGAAAAGAGGGAAATGCCATGAAACAGTCACTGAACTCAGAAAAGAGGGAAAAATGCCATGAAACAGTCCATGAACTGGGAAAGGGGAAAATCCCATGAGACAGTCACTGAAACAATCCATCGACTGGGAAAAAGGGAAGGAAAAATCCCAAGAAAAAATCCACTAAACAATCCATGAACTGGGAAAATGCCACGAAACAATCCAAGAACTGTAAAAAGGGGGAAAAATCCCGCTGGGAGCAGGGGGATGGGGGCAGGGCAGGGAGGAACCCCGGCTCCCCCAGCCCGGGCACGTCCCGCTCCGTTCCCGGGCATCCCGCCCCATCCCGGGCATCCCGCCCCATCCCTGGCATCCCACCCCGCTGGAAGGCACAGGCTGGGATGGGGAGCACGGGCAGGGAGGGTCGGCAGCTGTTCTGGAATGTTCTCCCTCCCAAAGCAAACACTCAGCCCATAAATCTGCCACTTTTCCCCCAGGATTGCAGCCGGGCCCCGCGGGCCGGCCCTGGCGGCGCTGGGAGCTGGGGGAGGATGGGGAGGGAGGATTTGGGAGGAATCCCAGCTCTGGGATTTGGGAGAAATCCCAGCTCTGGGGGGTCCTGCTCCATCCAGAGCCAAACGAGGCCTGGAGTGCCCCCATCCCAAACTGCCCTTCCCATGGAACAGGATCCCACCCCAACCCACTGCCTGCTCCTGGAGCAGGGAGATGCAGGATCCCAATCCCACTCCCAATCCCATTCCCACTCCTAATCCCAACCCCAATCCCAACCCACTGACCCTATCCCTCAGCAGAGAGATGCAGGATCCCATTCCCATCCCAATCCTTATTACATCCCAATCCCATTCCTATCCCAGGCACTCACCCTCTCCCTGAGCAGGGACACCGGGAATGGGGCAGAGGCAAAGGGGGGACGGGGTTGGTGTCACCTGGGACCATCGCCCAGGGTATCAGTAAAGGTGATTAAATGATTAATTAATAAATAAATTAATGTATTAATTGGGGAATGTGTCAAATAATAAATTATAAAGACATTAAATGATATCTTTGTGGGATTGAGGGGTGGGAACACCGGGAATGGGGCAGCAGCACTGATGGGACAGGGTTGGTGTCACCTGGAACCATCGCCCAGGGCATCAGGAAAGATGTTAATTAATAACTGTATTATTAATTAACATGAATTAATAAACACGTATTAACAAATAAAGGCAGGTATTGATAAATACAGATAATAAGTAATAAAGATAATAAATAATAAAGACAATAAATAATAAAGATATTAAACGATACAGATATTAATTGATAAATATATTGGTGATGGACATGGAATTGATAAACACTGGAAAATCCAGCTCAGGTGGCTCCTGCTGGCTCTGGATCCCAGGAACAACAACCCCAGGACAAATCCAGCTGGACAAAGGCTGGAGCAGCTCCATGGCACACGGGGCAATCCCGGATTTTAGGGAATTCCTAGGGAATTTTAGGGAGCCTGCAGCAAAGCAATTCCCAGCCCTGCCTGGGGAATCCTGAAGCCAGGAATTCTGTGGCTCCAGGACAACGCCGAGCCAGGGATGAGCTTCCCAGATGGCCCAGCCTGGAGCAGGAGCTGCCCAAACACAGGAAACTTTCTGGGCAATCAACTCCAGGCCACTGCTCCCAAAGGAAAACCTCCCCCACTGCTCAGGAAGGAAACATTCCCGGGATGCTGGGCCCGAGCCACGCCTGCTCCTCAGCCCTGCTCAGGATTTGGGGACCTGGGCACCTTCAGACTGCTGGGAATTCCTGCTTTGGGAATGTGGGGAGGGCAGGAATGCGGCTGGGGGGGGATTCCCGGGGGTACCTTTGCTCTGTCAGGATCTCCAGAACGTTCTCGGCCAGCCAGATGTTCTTGGCAGTCACGTCCCCACCTGGAAAAGCGCCGGGGAAAAACAGCTGGATGGAGCAGGGGGGTTGGGATGGAGCAGGGGGGTTGGGATTTGGGATGGAGCAGGGGGATTTGGATTTGGGTGGAGCAGAGGGGTTGGGATGGAGCAGTGGGATTTGGATTGGGATGGAGCAGGGGGGTTTGGATTTCGATGGAGCAGGGGGATTTGGATTTGGATGGAGCAGAGGGATTTGGATTTGGATGGAGCAGAGGGATTTGGATTTGGATGGAGCAGAGGGATTTGGATTTGGATGGAGCAGAGGGATTTGGATTTGGATGGAGCAGAGGGATTTGGATTTGGATGGAGCAGAGGGATTTGGATTTGGATGGAGCAGAGGGATTTGGATTTGGATGGAGCAGAGGGATTTGGATTTGGATGGAGCAGAGGGATTTGGATTTGGATGGAGCAGAGGGATTTGGATTTGGATGGAGCAGAGGGATTTGGATTTGGATGGAGCAGAGGGATTTGGATTTGGATGGAGCAGAGGGATTTGGATTTGGATGGAGCAGAGGGATTTGGATTTGGATGGAGCAGAGGGATTTGGATTTGGATGGAGCAGAGGGGTTTGGATTTGGATGGAGCAGAGGGATTTGGATTTGGGTGGAGCAGAGGGATTTGGATGGAGCAGAGGGATTTGCCCACTGCCTGCTCCCATCCCAGGGAGGCTCCCCACAGAATCAGACCCCGAGCATTCCTGAGCATTCCCAGCTCAGATCCCAAACATTCCCAGCCATTCCCAGCATTCCCAGCTCACCTGCAATCTGCTTCATGAAGGTCATGCAGACTCCATCAGCTCCCAGCACCCCGCTCTTCACCAGCTCCCGGAGCAGCCACACCAGCTGCACACGGAAATTTGGGATCAGACCCCTCCCCACACCAGCTGCAATTTGGGATCAGAGCCCCCCATGACCCCATCCCACCCCTCCCTCCAAGCCCCCCCTGCTCCTCTCTGCTCATCCCCTGCCAGGGGGGACGGGAGAGTCCAGGTGGGACAAGAAACTCCAGGTGAGACAGGTGGGACAGGAGATTTTGGGTAGAACATGAGATTTTGGGTAGGACAGGGGATCCCAGGTGGGACAGGGGATCCCAGGAGAGACAGGAGATTCCAGGTGGGACAGGAGATTTTGGGTAGGACACAAGATTCCAGGTGGGACAGGAGAGCCCAGGTGGGACAGGGGATCCCAGGAGAGACAGGAGATTCCAGGTGGGACAGGAGATTCCAGGTGGGACAGGGGATCCCAGGTGGGACAGGAGGTTTTGGGTGGGACAGGAGATTCCAGGTGGGACAGGGGATCCCAGGTGGGACAGGAGAGCCCAGGTGGGACAGGAGATGCCAGGTGGGACAGGAGAGCCCAGGTGGGACAGGAGATTCCAGGTGGGACAGGAGATTTTGGGTGGGACAGGAGATTCCAGGTGGGACAGGAGATTCCAGGTGGGACAGGAGATTTTGGGTGGGACAGGAGATTCCAGGTGGGACAGGAGATTCCAGGTGGGACAGGAGATTTTGGGTGGGACAGGAGATTCCAGGTGGGACAGGAGATTTTGGGTGGGACAGGAGATTCCAGGTGGGACAGGAGATTTTGGGTGGGACAGGGGAGCCCAGGGACCCCTGACCTGGGTCCTGCAGGTGTCCTGCAGCTTCAGGTACTTCTCCATGAGGATGTGGTTGATCTTGTTGAGCACGATGTTCATCCCGTCCCGGCTCACCAGCGCCAGGTCCCGGTAGCACTGGGGGGAAAAGAGGGAAAAGCAGAGTGGGAAACACATCCCTGAGCTGGAAAGGATGGGAAAATCCACGGATTTGGGGGGAAACCAACCCAGCAGGGAGAGCTTGGTGTGTGGGGGGGTCATTCCTGGCAGGATCTGTGGGATTTATCCTTGACTGAGCAGCTGGAAAAGCTCCAGAAAATCCCAATCCCATTCCCTGGCAGCTCCTCCCCTCAGATCCACAGGGAAAACCCTGGAAAAAACCTGGAATGAACCCCCAGCCCCCTCCCAGGGCTGGGAAAATGTCACCAGCACAGACAGGAGAGGGAGAATTCCCTGAATTCCTTCATTTCTGCCAGGCTGACACAACCCAGGGGCTCCTCCCCGGGGCGGGGGCGGGGGGCCTGGCTGTTTAATTAACACCGTGATTAATGGAGCCTTCAAACGAGGGGCCAGGGAGAGCAAACAGCCCCGGGGGGGTGGGGAGGGACAGCCAGGGGGGGCAGGGAGCATCCCTGGGCTGCCAGAGCACCGACTGCAGCGGGAGGAAGAGGAGGAGGAGGAGCAGAGGGCAGCTGAAGGCAGCTGTGCCCAGCTGGGGACACTGGGGGGGGAATGGGCAGCTCTGGGGGTCCCCAGGCAGATGTTGGGGTCCTGGAGTGGTCCCAGGGCAGGTTTGGGGGTCAGTGGGGCAGATTTTGGGGTCACTGGGGCAGATTTTGGGTACCTGGAAGGGTCCCCAGGCTGGTTTGGGGTCACTGGGACAGATTTTGGGGTCCTGGAAGGGTCTCTGGGTAGGTTTGGGGTCACTGGGGCAGATTTTGGGGTCCTGGAGGGGTCTCTGGGTAGATTTGGGGTCACTGGGGCAGATTTTGGGGTCCTGGAGGGGTCCCCGGGCAGGTTTGGGGGTCCTTGGAGCAGATTTTGGGGTCCTGAAAGAGTTTTGGGGCAGCTTTGGGGGTCCCTGTGCCAAGTTTTGGGGCAGCTTTGGGGTCCCTGGGGCAGATTTTGGGGCAGCTTTTTGGGAATTTGGCTTTTCCTGGCTCAGCAGACCCTGCCCAGGCAGGAAGGGGTTAAGCCCATCCCAAATCCCAGCAGGAACCAGGAATCCCTGCCTGGCTCCAGCAGAGCCTGCCACATCCAATCAGCCCAATTATCCCAATTATCCCAATTATCCCCTTGGAAAAACGAGCTCTGGGAGCAGCCACAGCAGCGCCCCACTGCCCAGGGAAAATTCCCTTTTCCAGGGGAAAATTCCAGGGGAAAAAAATTCCAGGGGAAAATTCCAGAGCAGGTTTGGCTTCCAGGCGTGGAAAGCCCCAGAGCAGCTCCTGGAGGGGAAATTCCATGGAAAAGCAGCTCTGGAAAAGCAGGAAAAGCTTTGCCTGCCTCAGGAAAAGGGATCCTGGAGGGATTCAGCTCCTCCAGGGAAGGATTTGGGAATGCTCAGGGGGGCCAAGGAATCCAAGGAAAAATCAGATTCCCAGGAAAAATTCCATGAGGTGATTCTGGATTTGCTCCCAGAGCTGATCCAGGGTTTGGAATTCCCTGGGAATCCATTTTCCCTGGGAAACGAGCAGGTTCCTGCTCCAGGGGAGGAATTCCACAGGAATCCATGGAAGGGAACGTGCCAGGATCCCCAAAAATGGGATGGGATTCTCCCAGGCTTTGCTTCCAGGATTGGATCCCAGGAATTGGGATCCCAGGAATTTGGGATTCCAGGAATTTGGGATTCCAGGAATTGGGGATTCCCAGGGATTGGGGATCCCAGGGATTGGGGATCCCAGGGATTGGGGATCCCAGGGATTGGGGATCCCAGGGATTGGGGATCCCAGGGATTGGGGATCCCAGGGATTGGGGATCCCAGGGATTGGGGATCCCAGGGATTGGGGATCCCAGGAATTGGGGATCCCAGGAATTTGGGATCCCAGGGATTGGGGATCCCAGGAATTGGGGATCCCAGGAATTTGGGATCCCAGGAATTGGGAATCCCCAGGAATTGGGAATCCCAGGATTGGAATCCCAGGAATTGGGGATTCCAGGAATTGGGAATCCCAGGAATTGGGGATCCCAGGAATTGGGATCCCAGGAATTTGGGATCCCAGGAATTGGGAATCCCCAGGAATTGGGAATCCCAGGATTGGAATCCCAGGAATTGGGGATTCCAGGAATTGGGAATCCCAGGAATTGGGGATCCCAGGAATTGGGATCCCAGGAATTTGGGATCCCAGGAATTGGGAATCCCCAGGAATTGGGAATCCCAGGATTGGAATCCCAGGAATTGGGGATTCCAGGAATTGGGAATCCCAGGAATTGGGGATCCCAGGAATTGGGATCCCAGGAATTTGGGATCCCAGGAATTGGGAATCCCCAGGAATTGGGGATCCCAGGAATTGGGGATCCCAGGAATTGGGGATCCCAGGATTGGGGATCCCAGGATTGGAATCCCAGGGATTGGGGATCCCCAGGAATTGGGGATCCCCAGGAATTGGGGATCCCAGGTGTGGAAGCAGCTCCTCCAGGGGAGGAATTCCAGAGGAATCCCACGCAGGAAAAACCCACTCCACGTGTCCCAGGGCGAGGAAAAAACCGGGAAAAACCCTTGGAAAAAAAAAAAAAACAAAACAAACCAGGATGTGCCTGGCAGGGCCAAATCCCAGGAATTGCTGGGATGGGAGGGAGCTGAGCTGCCTGTGCCCTGCAGCACCGGGATTCTGGAATGTTCCACGGGTCAGGGCTCCCCGAATTCCCCAAAATTCCCCAAAATTCCCTCCCCTTTCCCAGGTTTTTCTCACCTTCTGCGCCTGGGCTGGGTCAGTCAGGACGAGGGTGAAGAGCCCCAGGCAGATCTCCTCGTGCTGGGGGGTCCCTTTGCAGATCTGGGGGGGAAATTCCCAAAATTCCAGGTGGATTCCAGCTGGGATTGGAGGGAGGGAGGGAGGGAAGGGAAAACCCCCCCAAATCCCGGGAATCTGAGACACCCCGGGGTTGTTTTAGGGGGAAAAGCTCTCCCAGGGGAAAAGCTCTCCCTCCCTCACGTGGGAATTTTGTGGGAATTTTGTGGGAATTTTATGGGAATGAGGCCTGCAGGCCCTGCTCCCTGTCTTTAATTGGGAATAACGAACAAAGTGGGGATGGAGAAATTGGAATTTCCTGGGAAATCCCATGAGCTGGAATTTGGCTCTGCCAGTGCTGAGGGGGGGGAGCTCCAGCTCCACTCCCAAATCCCAAATCCCAATTCCCCATTCCCAAATCCCAATTTCCCAATTCCCAGCTCCTCAGAGCCCATCCAGGACCCACAAATCCCAGGATTTCCAGTTCCCAGCAGGGAATTCCCATTTCCCAGCAGGAATCCCCATTTTCCCAGCAGGAATCCCCATTCCCATTGGGAATTCCCATTTTCCCAGCAGGAATTCCCAGTTTCCCATTGGGAATCCCCATTTCCCATTGGGAATCCCCATTCCCATTGGGAATTCCCATTTCCCAGCCGGAATTCCCATTTTCCCATTGGGAATTCCCAGTTTCCCAGCCGGAATTCCCATTTTCCCAGCAGGAATTCCCATTTTCCCAGCAGGAATTCCCATTTTCCCATTGGGAATTCCCAGTTTCCCAGCCGGAATTCCCATTTTCCCATTGGGAATTCCCAGTTTCCCAGCCGGAATTCCCATTTTCCCAGCAGGAATTCCCATTAAACGGGGGGAAATGGGGAAAAAACGGGGGGGAAATGTGAGAGAAACGGGGAAATGTGAGAGAAACGGGGGAAAAACAGGGAAAAACGGGGAGAAACAATGTGAGAAAAACGGGGAAACGTGAGAAAAACAGGGGGGAAATGGGGAAAAATGGGGAAAAAATGGGGAAAATGGGGAAATGTGAGAAAAATGGGGGAAATGGGGGGAAATGTGAGAAAAAGGGGAAAAATGGGGGGGAAACGGGGAAAAAACGGGGGAAAATGGGGGAAAAAATGAGAAAAACATGAGAAACGGGGACAGCGACAGGGACGGGACACGGCGGGGGACACGGGGACAGGGACATGGACAGGGGATACGGGGACAGGTGACACGGCGGGGGACACGGGACACGGCGGGGGACACGACACGGGACACGGGGCACAGCGCGACACGGGGGGTGACACATGTGCCAGCACAGGGGGGAAAATGGAAAAAAGGGGGAAAAATGGGGGGAAGTGGGGAAATGTGAGAAAAATGGGGAAAAACAGGGCAGAACAGGGGAAAACGGGGGGAAATGGGAAAAAATGGGGGAAAATGGGGGGAAAATGGGGGAAATGTGAGAAAAACAGGGAGAAACGGGGGAAATGAGAAAAATGGGGAAAAATGGGGGAAAAAGAGGAAAAAGAAAACGGGGAAAAAACAGGGAGAAACTGGGGGAAAATGGGGAAAAAAAGAATGAGGGAAAAATGGGGGAAAGCAGCTCCCAAAAATGGCCAAGAGGGGAATTCTGTCCCCAAAAAACGTCCCGGGGCAGCTCCAGGTACCCCAAACACGGGCAGGGGGGGAAGGGCCACGGGAATGGGGGGATTTGGGGGAATTTGGGGAATTTTGGGTCAGGAGCATCCCCAGAACCCGGAAGGCTGGGGCACACCTGGTGGGAATTTTGGGAATTTGGGGGAATTTTGAGGATTTGGGGTCAGGAGCACCCCCAGATCCCAGGAAGGCTGGGGCACACCTAGTAGGGATTTGGGGAATTTTGGGAATTTGGGGGAATTTTGGACCAGGAGCATCCCCAGATCCTGGGCACACCTGGCGGGGATTTTGGGAATTTGAGGGATTTTGGGGAATTTTGGAGGATTTTTAGGGATTTTTGGGGAATTTGGGTCAGAAGCATCCCCAGATCCCAGGAAGGCTGCTGTACACCTAGCGGGGATTTTGGGAATTTTGGGAATTTGGGGGATTTTGGGACCAGGAGCATCCCCAGATCCCAGAAAGGCTGGGGCACACCTGGTGGGGATTTGGGGATTTGGAAGGATTTTTGGGGATTTAGGGGATTTTAGGTCAGGAGCATCCCCAGATCCCAGGAAGGCTGCTGTACACCGAGCGGGGATTTTGGGAATTTTGGGAATTTGGGGGATTTTGGGGGAATTTGGCACCAGGAGCATCCCCAGATCCCGGGAAGCTCCGGGCACACCCGGCGGGGATTGAGGGGATTTTGGGAATTTTGGACCGGCGGATCTGGGAGCAGGAGCATCCCCGGACCCCCGGGAACCGTTCCCGCTGCCAGCCCGCTCCCGGTGTCCCTGCTGTCCCGGTGTTCCCGGTATTCCCGGTGTTCCCGGTGTCCCCACCTCCTCCAGCTCATCCTTGCAGTCCAGCAGCGAGCTCAGCAGCAGCTTCCCCGCCGCCGCCGCCTTGCCCTTACCGAGCTCCATGGCCCGGGAGAACCAACCCCCCCCCTCACGGGGGGCCCCCCTGGCAGCCCCGCCCGCTGCGCTCGGCGGCGATCCCCGGGAGCTGCCCGGGGCAACGGCGGCACGGCGGCCCCGGGGCTGCCCGGGGTGCGGAGGGGCCGGGACGGGCCCGGGGCGGGGCTCGGAGCCGCTGCGGGGCCTCCCGGGCCGCGCCGGGGCCGCTGGGTCCGGGCCCGGGGAGGCGGCGCCGGCCGGAAGTTACCGGAGAGCGGCGGAGGCGCTCGGCCGGAAGCGGAAGCGCGGCGCGGGAGGAAAGTCCCGCCCCTCCCGCTGCAGTCGACCAATGGGAGCGGCGGAGGGGCAATGAGTGACAGGTGGGTGGGCGGGGGTTGATGGGCGGGGCATAGAGGGAGGATCGGCCAATGGGGAGGAGGGGGCGGGGGCTGAGCGCGGAGAGGCTCCGCCCACCCGCGGGTGCGGGGGAAACCCGGGAATCCCCGGGAACGTTCGAGAACCCCCCGGGAACCCCTGGGAAAGCAACCGAGAACCCCCGGGAATGTTCGAGAGCCCCGGGAACGTTCGAGAACCCCCCGGGAACCCCTGCCCGGAATTTGGGGTACCCTGGGTTTGGGGTGCAGGGAGAAATTGGGGTGCCCCGGGTGTGGGGGGGGTACCCCCGGTTTGGGGCAGTTTTGGGGGGCTCAGGGCAGTTTTGGGGGGCTCAGCCTCACCTTCATCTCCACGTCCCCCCGCAGCTCCAGCTCGAAGCCCCCGAATTCCTCCAGCACGGCCTTGGTGACCCCCGAGATGTGGATCTTCAGGGCTGGGGGGTGGCACTGTCAGCGCCCCGGGGTGTCCCCGTGGTGTCCCCAGGGTGTCCCCAGAGGGTCCCCAGGGTGTCCCCAGGGTGTCCCCGCAGTGTCCCCCTGGTGTCCCCCTCACCCTCTCCGTTGGACTCCATGCGCGAGGCCGTGTTCACGGTGTCCCCGAACAGGCAGTACCGCGGCATCTTCAGCCCCACCACGCCCGCGCACACCGGGCCTGGGGACACCGGGGCTGTCACCCCCGGGGTGCCGCTGTCCCGCTGTGCCAGCCCCGGGCCACCGCCGCTGCCCACCTCCGTGCCCTCTGTCCCTGTCCCTGTCCCTCTTTCTCTTCCCCTTCCTGTTCCAGTTCCCAGTCCCACCCATGTGGATGTCCATTCCCATGCCCATTCCCGTTCCCATCCCCGTTCCCGTCCCCGTTCCCTCCCCACCGGTGTGGATGTCGATGCCCGTTCCCGTTACCGTTCCCATTCCCATCCCCGTCCCCGTTCCCATCCCCATTCCCATTCCCGTTCCCGTCCCCGTTCCCATTCCCTCCCCACCGGTGTGGATGCCGATGCCCGTTCCCGTCCCCATTCCCATTCCCGTTCCCATTCCCTCCCCACCGGTGTGGATGCCGATGCGCAGCTCCAGCTGCTGCTGGGGCCGGTGGCGGATGCGGAAGGAGCGCACGGCGTCCAGCAGGGCCAGCGCCATCCGCGCCACCTCCCGCGCGTGCAGCTTCCCGTTGCGCACCGGCAGCCCCGACACCACCATGTAGGCGTCGCCGATGGTCTCCACCTGCGGGACAACGGGAATTCCCGGGAATTCCGCGGGCTACGGCCCCGGGAAGGGAGGGACACCGGGCCGGGGGTGTCCCAGGAACGCTTGGGGGTGGCACCGGGGGCGCTGGGACGGGCACGGGTTGGGCTCGATGGGCTGGGGGGGCTTTTCCTACCACAGTGATCCTGGGATTCTGGGATTTGGGGGTTCCGTTGTGCTTGGATTCTGGGATTCTGGGATTTTGGGGTATTGGGATTCTGGGATTTGGGTGTGTTGGGATTCTGGGATTTGGGGATTCCGTTGTGCTTGGATTCTGGGATTCTGGGATTTGGGTGTGTTGGGATTCTGGGATTTGGGGATTCCATTGTGCTTGGATTCTGTAATTCAGGGATTAGGGTGTATTGGGATTCTGGGATTTTGGGATTCTGTAATTCTGGGAATTTGGTGTATTGGGATTTTGGGATTTGGGATTCCGTGTGCTTAGATTCTGTAACTCTGGGATTTTGGGGTACTGGGATTTTGGGATTTGGGGATTCTGTGTTCTTGGATTCTGTAATTCTGGGATTTTGGGGTATTGGGGTTCTGGGATATTTGGGGATTTCGTTGTGCTTGGATTCTGGGATTCTGGGGTATTGTAACTCAGGGATTCTGGGATTTTGGGGTATTGCGATTCTGGGATTTTGGGGTACGGGGATTCTGGGATGTTTGGATTCTGGAATATTAGAATTCCAGGAAACTGGAGCTCTGGAACTCTTGGGTTCTGGGATTCCCTGCTTCTGGGATTTTGCGATTCTGGGATTTCGTGATTCTGGCATTCCCTGACTCAGGATTCCTGGTGTTTTCAGATCCTGGGATCCCATGCCACCCACGGGGACATTCCGAGAGCATCCAAGCGCGTCCAACACATCCCTGCGTGCCCCTACCCGTCCCTAAACGCCCCCAAAGGCGTCCCCCTCACCTTGTAGACGTCGAAGTTGTCGATGATGGCGTCGAAGCAGGTGTAGAGGTCGTTGAGCAGCGTCACCACCTGCATGGGGGTGCTCTGGGCCGACAGCGCCGTGAAGCCCACGATGTCGCTGAAGTAGATGGTGACGCTGTCGAACGCCTCCGCCTGCACCGTCTCCCCCCGCTTGAGCTGCTCCGCCACCGAGCTGGGGGACGGCAGGAGGTGGGGGGTCAGGGCGGGCACGGCCCCCAGGGTGCCCCCCAGGACCCTCCCGGAGCTCACTGGGGCAGGATCTGGTAGAGCAGAGCCTCGGCCTTGCGCTTCTCCTCCAGGTAGGCCTGGGTGCGCTCCTCCACCAGCTCCTCCAGGTTGTTGGCGTATTGCTCCATGCGGGACAGGAGGTTGTCCAGGATGTTGGTGCTGCTCTCCCTGCGGGAATGGGGTCGTCTCCCACCCAAGGACTCTTTTCAGGGGTCACCTCCCACCCACAGACCCTTTTTGGGGGTCATCTCCCGCCCACGGATCCTTTTTGGGGGTCATCTCCCGCCCATGGATCCTTTTTGGGGGTCACCTCCTGCCTGGGAAACCTCCCTGGGGTCACTTCCTACCCAATGACCCTTTTTGAGGGTTACCTCCCATCCATGGACCCTTTATGGGAGTCACCTCCCACCCAAGGACCCTTTTCAGGGATCACCTCCCACCCACGGACCCTTTTCAGGGATCACCTCCCATCCATGGACCCTTTTTGGAGGTCATCTCCCACCCATGGACTCTTTTTGAGGGTCACCTCCTGCCTGGGAAACCTCCCTGGGGTCATCTCCCACCCACAGACCCTTTTCAGGGGTCACCTCCCACCCACGGACCCTTTTTGGGGGTCAACTCCCACTCAGAAACCCTCCCTGAGGGTCACCACTCACCTGGAGATCCTTTCTGGGGGTCACCTCCCTCCCCAAGATCCTCTCTGGATGTCACCCCTCATCCTGGGACCCTTCCTTGGGGTCACCACCCACTCAGGGACCCACTCTGGAGGCCACCCCTCACCCAGGGACCCTTTCTGGGGGTTCACCTGTTGAACTTGCGGAGCTGGACCTTGATCTGGTTGAAGTCGGGGCGCTCCAGGACGTCCTCGGCCCAGCAGTGCTGCATCAGCTGCCCCAGCTCCTCCAGGTGGCAGCCGACGTTGGCCGAGGGCCGGAAGCTGGGCCGCTCCCCGCTCTTCACCCGCTCGATGATCTCTGCGCGGACCGGGACCCGTCACCCACGAGGACTCACCAGCGGGTCCAAAAACCCATCCGTGGGTCCAAACACCCATTGGCCAGTCCAGTAACTCATCAGAAGGTACAAGAACCCATCAATGGGTCCAAAAAACACATCTGTGTGTCCAAACACCCATTGGCCAGTCCAGTAACTCATCAGAAGGTCCAAGAACCCATCTGTGGGTCCAAAAACCCATCAATGGGTCCAAAAACCCATCTGTGTGTCCAAACACCCATTGGCCAGTCCAGTAACTCATCAGAAGGTCCAAAAACCCATCAACATCCAATGATGAGTCCAACAACCGATCAGTGGGTCCAGGAAGTCATTGGAAGGTTCAGGAACCCATCACCTGGTCCAAGAACCTGTCACCTGGTCCAAAAACTCATCACCGTGTCCAACCATCCATCACCAGCTCCGAGAACCCATCAACAGTTCCAACCACCCACCAACACATCCATGGATCAATGGATCATCCAGGAATGGATCAATGGATCATCCAAGAATGGATCAATGGATCATCCAAGAACCCATCAATGGTTCCAATCACCCATGAACACATCCAAGAGTGGATCAATGGTTCCAACCACCACCAACACATCCAAGAATGGATGGATCAATGATCATCCAACAATTGTCTTGGATGATCAATGGATCACCCAAGAACCCATCAACAGTTCCAACCACCCACCAGCGCATCCAGGAATGGCTCAATGGATCATCCAAGAAAGGATCAATGGATCACCCAAGAGCCCATCAACGGTTCCAACCACCCACCAATGTATCCAGGAATGGCTCAATGAATCATCCAAGAATGGCTCAATGGATCATCCAAGAATGGATCAATGGATCATCCAAGAACCCATCAATGGTTCCAACCACCCACAACACATCCAGGAATGGATGGATCAATGATCATCCAACGATCATCTTGGATGATCAATGGATCACCCAAGAACCCATCAATGGTTCCAACCACCCATGAGCACATCCCAGAATTGCTCAATGGATCATCCAAGAATGGATCAATGGATCATCCAAGAACCCATCAATGGTTCCAACCACCCATGAACACATCCAAGAATGGATGGATCACCCAAGAACCCATCAACTGTTCCAACCACCCATCCACACCTCCAGACCCCACCATCCTCTCCAGCCACCCCCCAGCAGGTCCCCTGAGTGTCTCCTCATGTCCCCGCTGACCTTTGGGGCTGAGGTCCATGCCCTCCACGTAGAAGACGCCGCTGCGCAGCGCGATCTCCTGCAGGATGATGCCAAAGCTGTAGACGTCGCCCTTCTGCGTGCCCCGCGCCGGCGGCTCCTCCATGCGCAGCAGCTCCGGCGCCGTCCACAGCTTCTCTGCGGCACCGGGGACCCGGTCAGGCCAGGGGACACTCGGGGGGCACGGTGGGGGGGACACGGGGGGGGTCTCACTGGCGAAGAGCGCGTGGGTGTCGTCGCCGTCGGGCGCCACGCGGAAGCTCTCCAGGCCATAGTCTGTGATCTTCAGCACGAAGCGCGAGTCCACCACGCAGTTGGAGGACTTGAGGTTCCCGTGGGACACGATGACCCCGTTGTGCAGGAACTGCATCCCCTGGGGGGGCACAGGGAGCTCGGACACGGCCGGACCCCAGTGACACGGGGGGTGGGGGATGCCCAGGGGGTGGGGGATGCCCAGGGNNNGCCCAGGGGGTGGGGGTTTCATGTGGGGTGGGAAATTTCTGTGGGGTGGGGGATTCCTGTGAGATGGGGGATTTTTATGGGATGGGGACACCTGTGGGGTGGGGGATTCCCGTGGAATAGAGACCCCTGTGGGATGGGAAATTCCCGTGGGGTGGAGGGTTCCTGTGGGATGGGGGTTCCTGTGGGGTGGGGGATTCCTGTAGGGTGGAGGACCCCTGTAGGACGGGGGATCCCTGTGGAATAGGGGATTTCTATGGGATGGGGGATTCCTGTGGGATGGGGACCCCTGTGGGGTGGGGGATTCCTGTGGGGTGGGGGATTCCTGTGGAATGTGGGATTTCTATGGGATGGAGGATTCCTATGGGATGGGGACCTCCGTGGAGTGAGGGACCTCTGTGGGGTGGGGGATTCCCATGTGATGGGGGACCCCCACGGGGTGGGGAACCCCCCCGGGAACATCACCCATACCTTGACGATGTCGTGGGTGAGGGAGTAGCGGAACATCCAGTCCAGCGTGATGCTCTCGTTCTCCAGGATGTCCTGGGGACACGGCGGGGGGTAAGGGGCGGCCCCGGGCCGGGGTCCCGGTGCCGGGCCGGGGTCCCGGGAGGGTCCCGGCCGTACCTGGAGGCTCCCCCGCGGGCAGTACTCGGTCAGGATGCAGATGTTGGGCGGGTCGGTGCAGGCGCCGATGAAGCGCGTCAGGTGCTCGTTCTGCACGTCCCGCATCTGCCGGGGGCAGCGGGGGGTGGGCCGGGGTCTCGCCGTGTCCCCCCCCGGCCCGGGACCACCCCCCGGGACCACCCCCCGGGACCACCCCCCGGGACCACCCCCCGGGGTCACCCACGTACGTGTTTGAGCTCGAACAGGACCTTGCGCGTCAGCTCGATGCGTTTGCGGTTCAGGTGCTTCACGGCCACCAGGTTACCCTGGGGGGACGCGCAGGGGTGGGGACACGGCCGTGGGGACACTGCGGGGGTGGGGGGCGTCCCCCCCGCTCCCCCGCCCCCCTACCTTGTAGTAGGCGGTCTTGGCGTACACCTGGAACTGCCCCTCCGCCGTCATCAGCGAGCCGTAGTTGGAGCCCCGCTGTCTGCACGTCCCGCATCTGCCGGGGGCAGCGGGGGGTGGGCCGGGGTCTCGCCGTGTCCCCCCCCGGCCCGGGACCACCCCCCGGGACCACCCCCCGGGACCACCCCCCGGGGTCACCCACGTACGTGTTTGAGCTCGAACAGGACCTTGCGCGTCAGCTCGATGCGTTTGCGGTTCAGGTGCTTCACGGCCACCAGGTTACCCTGGGGGGACGCGCAGGGGTGGGGACACGGCCGTGGGGACACTGCGGGGGTGGGGGGTGTCCCCCCCGCTCCCCCGCCCCCCTACCTTGTAGTAGGCGGTCTTGGCGTACACCTGGAACTGCCCCTCCGCCGTCATCAGCGAGCCGTAGTTGGAGCCCCGCTGTGCCAGGGTGTGGGGTGAGCCCGGGCACCCCAAAGCTCCCGTCCCGACACCCCGAGGGGGCTGCGGGGTGACCCCGGTCCCCGGGATCCCCTGTCCCTCTGCTGTGGGGTGACCTCGATCCCCCAAATCCCCTGTCCCTGAGCTGTGGGGTGACCTCGATCCCCACAATTCCCAATCCCTGAGCTGTGGGGTTACCCCAGTCCCCACAATTCCCAATCCCTGAGCTGTGGGGTGACCCCAGTTCCCAGTCCCTGAGCTGTGGGGTGACCTCGATCCCCCAAATCCCCTGTCCCTGAGCTGTGGGGTGACCCTGGTCCCCAGGATCCCCGGTCCCTGAGCTGCGGGGTGACCCCCGTTCCTGCTCCCTGTGCAGGGATATGGGGCAACCTCCGTCCCCCCAGTCCCGACCCCGATCTCTGTTCCCCAAGAGGGGCCAGGGGGTGACCCCAGCCCCTCTCCCCCGTCCCCCCGGTGCCCGCGGTGCCCACCAGGGACAGGGTGAGTTTGCTGCCGGCGCTCCGCAGGTGTTTCTCCAGGCTGCTCATCTGCACGTCCTCCCAGCGCACCCGCCACAGCTCGGCCGCCAGCTCCTTCTCCAGCTGCAGCTTCCTGCAGCCCGGGGAGGGGGCTGCTGAGACCCCGCCCCAAGCCCCCCGCCCCG
>NW_024520096.1:280552-296535 GCF_017590135.1 Pyrgilauda ruficollis
CCCAAGCCCCCCGCCCCGCTTTGCACCTGCAGATGAAGAAGGAGGTGACGGTGATGGCCGTGAGGATCAGGCTGACCACGAGCGACAGCACCTCCAGCGTGGACAGCGAGGCTGGGGGGGGACACGAGGGGGCGGTCAGGGCCCGGGGGGCCGCGCGGGGGTCTCGCTGCTGCCCCCCCACCCCTCACCTTTGCGGCACTGGGGGTCGGTGCCCTCGAAGCCACAGGGAGGGACGTCGGACGGGACCGCGTTGCCCGGCCAGTGGATGTCCCGCCCCGGCAGCATCTGGATCTTCTTGGTGGTGCCGTTGTAGTTGGCCACGATCTTTGGGATGGGTGGGGGGGAAAGTGCAAGGAATGGGTGAGGGGAAGCCCCCGGAGCCCCCTCCCCGGGCCCGGCTGCCCCCGATCCGGGGCTCACCTGGAAGTTTCCCTGCTCGGGATCCATGTCCCACAGGGAGTAGTCGCTCTCCCGGTCCCCCTGCTCGTCGATCTTCAGGAAGCCGGTGACACCTGGGCGGGGAGGGTGAGGGGCTGGGGGGGGACCCTCCGGGGACGGGGAGGGGGCTGCGATCCCCAAATATCACCCTGGGAGTGGGGCTGGGGACAAGGATGGGATGGGATGGGATGGGATGGGATGGGGCGAGGCGGAGCCGGGGACAGGGAGGGGACAGGCAGAGGACAGGCAGAGGACAGGGAGGTGACACGCAGGGGACAGGGAGGGGACAGGGAGGGGACACGCAGGGGACAGGGAGGGGACAGGCAGGGGCCGGCTCTCACCGTAGAAGGTGCGGTTCCACATCTGGCGGGTGATGGCCGAGGCGTCGCTGACGGAGCCGCCGCGCTCCAGGGTCTCGTTGAGGGCCTGGGCGTAGAGCAGGACCCCGTCGTGGAAGGCGGCGGCGATGAAATTCATCTGGAGACACGGCGACAGCTCGGCGACAGCTCGGGGACAGCTCGGGGACAGGGCACAGCCGGGGGTCCCCGTCCCCGCAGCCATCCCGCGTCCCCCGGCAGCTCCAGCTCGGGGCCGTGTCCCCGCATCCCCGCTGTCCCCAGCTCCACCCCGTGTCCTCCCCGTCCCCCGGTGTCCCCCGGTGTCCCCAGGGCTGTCCCCGTGTCCCACCAGGCCGTCCTTGATGGAGAAGTTGAAGTGGTGCCGCGCCTCCTCCTTGAGGCGCTGCAGGAAGGGCCGGTACTCGGGGTTCTCGGGCTCCTTGTAGGTGATGATGGTGACAGCCTGCCACGGGGACAGGCGACAGGGCTGCAGGGGCTGGCACACCCGCCTGCGGGTGCCGTGCCCACCCGGCTGTGCCCCCATGCCCGCCTGGGCGTGTCCCTGTGCCCACCTGGGGCCATCTGTGCCCACCTGGCCATGTCCCCGTGCCCACCCAGCCGTGTCCCTGTGCCCACCTGCGTGTGTCCCCATGCCCACCTGAAGCCATCTGTGCCCACCTGCGGGTGCTGTGCCCACCAGGGTGTGCCCCTTCCCACCTGGCCATGTCCCCGTACCCACCTGGGTGTGTCCCCATGCCCACCTGAAGCCATCTGTGCCCACCTGGGTGTGCCATGCCCCCCCGGCCGTGCCCCCTGCCCCCCCAGTCGTGTCCCCGTTGCCCCCCGGCCGTGTCCCCGCGCCCCCCGGCCGTGTCCCCGTTGCCCCCCGCTCACCTGGAAGGCGCGGCGGGCGCGGGCGTCGTGCGCGTCCCCGCGGTGCCAGGGCCGCCGGGGCTCGGGGAAGCGCTGGCCCTGCAGGCTGGCCCCGAGCGGGTCGATGTAGAAGAAGGCGAAGTCGCCCCCCGTGAGCCCCTCGCGCTCCGCCTGCAGCAGCAGCTCCCGCAGCGTGTCCGGGGCGCAGCACACGTACACGACTGGGGGGACACGGCCCTTGGAGCGGGACCCCCGAGACCCCCAACACCTCTGGGAGACCCCGGCCCCGCGCCCCGGGGATCCGTGGTTACTGTGAGACCCCCCGAGACCCGGGCCCCACGCCTCAGGGTCCCTGGTTACTGTGAGACCCCCCGAGACCCCATCCCTGTGCCCCAGGGTCCCTGGTTGCTGTGTGACACAGCCCTGAGACCCCCATCACCTCTGGGAGACCCCAGCCCTGCATCGTGAGGGTCTCTGGTTATTGTGTGACATGGACCTGAGCCCCCTAAAACCTCTGGGAGACCCCAGCCCCATGTCTTGGGGGGTCCCTGGTTGCTGTGTGACATGGACCTGAGACCCCCCAACACCCCTGCAGACCCCAGCCCCATGCCCTGGGGTCCCTGGTTGCTGTGTAATATGGGCCCAAGACCCCCTGAGACCCCAACCCCACATAGTGGGGGTCCCTGGTTGTTGTGTGACATGGACCTGAGCCCCCTAAAACCTCTGGGAGACCCCAGCCCCATGTATTGGAGGGGTCCTTGGTTGTTGTGTGACACGGACCCGAGACCCCCAACACCCCTGGAGACCCCTGCAGACCCCAGCCCCGCATCCCGGGTCCCCCCGGCCGTTGCCTGACACGGGAAGGGGTGGCGGTGCCCCCGGGGCGGGGGTCCCGAGCCCGCTGCCGGCCCCCCCGTGCCCTGCCCGGCGCTGCCCTCGGCGCCAGGCCGAGGTTTCCTGTTTTCCCGACTCCGTTTCCTCCTCCCCGCGGCCCTGATGGATTCCCGGCGACACCGTGACCCCGGGGGTGCCGCCTGGGCTGGCCGCGGCCCCCCCAGCCGTGCCCACCCCCGCGGCTGAGCACCCACCGCCCGTCCCCGGTGCCCCCCGGGCTGGAGCAGGGCCAGGGACGGGGCAGAGCCGGCCCGGGACACCGGGACAGGTGACAACACCCGGAGAGCTCCGGGGACACGGGGTGGGGAGGGGTCCAGGGGGTCCCGAGGGGCAGCGTGGGGGGGTGTGGGACACGCGTGTGCGGCGGTGACAGCCGTGGCTGCCAGGGACAGCCAGGGACAGGCATGGACAGGCATGAACAACTGTGAACAACCAGAAAGAACCATGGACAACTGTGAACAGCTGTGAACAACCATGAACAGCCATGAACAACTGTGAACAACCAGAAAGAACCATGGACAACTGTGAACAGCTGTGAACAACCATGAACAGCCATGAACAACTGTGAACAACCAGAAACAATCATGAACAACCATAAACAACTGTGAACAGCTGTCAACAGCCATAAACAACCAGAAACAACCATGAAAAGCCATGAACAGCCATAAACAACTGTGAACAACCATGAACAACTGTGAACAACTGTGTACAGGCGTGAACAACTGTGAACAACTGTAAACAACCATGAACAACCACAGACAGGCATGAACAACCATGGACAACCATGAACAGCCATGAACAACTGTGAACAACCATAAACAATTGTGAACTGCCATGAACAACTGTAAACAACTGTGAACAACCACAAACAACCATGAACAGCCATGAACACCTGTGAACAACCATAAACTACCATGAACAAGCATGAACAACTGTGAACAGCCATGAACAACCATGTGCTGCCATGAACAACCTCACACAGCCATGAACAGCCATGAACAAGCATGAACAAGCATGAACAACTGTGCACAGCCATGAACAGCCATGAACACGCATGAACAACCGTGCACAGCCATGAACAACCGTGAACAGCTGTGTGCAGATGTGTACAGCTGTGACACCTGTGCACAGCCGTGTACAGCCGTGTACAACCATGTGCTGCCATGAACAACCTCACACAGCTGTGTGCGGATGTGTACAGCCATGTACAACCTCACACAGCCGTGAACAGCCATGTACAACCATGTGCTGCCATGAACAACCTCACAGAGCCGTGAACAACCTCACACAGCTGTGAACAACCTCACACAGCCGTGAACAGCCATGTACAACCATGTGCTGCCATGAACAACCTCACAGAGCCGTGAACAACCTCACACAGCCGTGTACAGCCGTGTACAACCATGTGCTGCCATGAACAACCTCACACAGCCATGAACAACCTCACACAGCCACCAACAGCCGCGCACAGCTGTGTGCAGGTGTGAACACCCACGAAAGCCCCGTGCACAGCTCTGCACGGCCCCGTCTGCCCACGGGAGCCTCGGCACGGCCGTGAATCAGCACGAGAGCCCCGCGTGAAGCCGTGCACAGCTGGGCACAGCTGGGCACAGCTGCAAACACCCCCGTGCAGCCGTGCCCGGCCGCCTCTGCCACCTGTGCACACCCGTGGAACCCCCCAAGGACCGGGCACGGCTGGGCACAGCCCGCGGCCGGCTGTGAACACCCCTGTAAAGTTGGGCACAGCCATGTATGGCCATGAACACCCGGGCACAGGCGTGCCAAGACTGGCACAGCCACGGGCACCGGCGTGGGGCTGGGCACTCCCCCGTGGGGCTGGGCATTCCGTGTGGGGCTGGGCACTTCTGTGTGGGGCTGGGCACTCCTATATGGGGCTGGACACTCCCCAGTGGGGCTGGGCACTCCTATAAGGAGCCAGGCAATCCTATATGGGGCCGTGCACTCCTGTATGGGGCCGAGAACTCCTATATGGGGCTGGGCACTCCTATATGGGGCTGGACACTCCCCAGTGGGGCTGGGCACTCCTATAAGGAGCCAGGCACTCCTATATGGGGCCGTGCACTCCCACATAGGGCCGTGCATTCCCATACGGGGCCGTACACACCCCAGTGGGGCCGTGCACCGCCCTGTCCCCGTCCCCCCGCCCCGCTGTCCCCCTCCCGGGCACTCACTGCGCCCCTTGGCCTTGATCTCCTGGATGATGAAGGAGAAGTTGCCGCCGTCGCGGAACACCACGTCCATGACCGTGAGGTTGCGCAGGGTGGGCAGCTGGACGTACAAACCCTCGGCGGCGAAGTAATAGGGCCGGTCGTCCACCCGCTCGTCCCAGTACACCAGCAGCGCCCGCCGCGTCCAGTTGAAGCGCCGGTGCAGCTGCACGCCCAGTTCGCCCAGTTTGCGGTGGCTGGGGCCGGCTCGGGTGGTCAAGCCGAACTCCTCGCTCTTGTCGTCGAAGCCGTGAGCTTCGGCCCCCGCCGTGACCAGCGGCAGCTGCCAGTGGCTGGTGAAGCGAGCCACCGGAGCCGCCGAGTAGACGCACCCCGGCCCCAAAAACGCCGCGGGGTGATGGGCGAGCCGCAGGTCCACGGCCACCAGCGGCGCGGCCATTTCGGAGCAAACCCCGTGGCGGTCCTCGCTGTCGCCGAACACCCAGCCCAGGGTGAAGCCGGGCAGCAGATCCCGCCGGGAATTGACGGCGGCCGCGGCCAAGCGCACGGCGGGACCCACGCGCGGCCAAGCCCACGGGTAGGTGAGGTTGCGCCGGGGCAGCACCACGGCGAGGGTCAGCGGGGCCGGGGCCGTCCCCGCGGCCGGGAGCAGGGCCAGCAGCGGGGCCAGGAGCGGGGCCAGGAGCGGGGCCAGCACCGCCAGCATCGCCCACGGACGGAGAGTGGCTTCACCCCCCCTCGCCACCCCGCCCGGCCCGCGGCGGGGCTGAGCCCTTGCTCGCCCCCCCCACTGGTGACACAAAGGGCCGTTATCATCCACACCGAGCTTAACTCCTTCCTGCCCGCTGCCCCCACCTCCCACGGCATTCCAGCCGGGATGGGCGGCGGATGGGGCCGCCCGCCGGTGGGTGGGGACATTCCCACCCGTGGGATCTGTCCCCGCTCCGGTGTCGCCACCGCCCGGGTGCCGCTGCTGACCCGGTCACGCGTGGGGCGCTGAGACACGAGGAACTCGTTTGGGTGCAGGGACATCGCGACCCACGGAGCCCACGCTGTCGCCACGCAGCTCCGGAGCCTTCGCGCGGTCCTGGGGGACCCGGGGGGGCTCGGACACCTCTGGTCCCCCTCCTCCGTGGGGGGTTCTGCCCCGCGGAGGGGTCAGGGCAGGGGGGGTGACCCCGGAGGTGCCACTCGTGGGCTGCGCGGCTGCCGGGGATACTGGCAGCGCTCGGGGGACACGGGCAGAGGTTGGGGACACACACGGGGGACGCACTTGGTTGCGGGGACGCGCGCAATGGTCCGGCCGCGGCGCACCCGCAACTCCCGGGGACGCGGGTGGACGCGGGTGGGGTGACACCCGTGACACCGGTAACCCCACGCTGCTGCCGGCTCGCGGCGCGAGACAAGCCTGGGCGAGCATCAGGGAAGCATCAAGAAGCTCACGTAGCGAATAAAAAACGTTTAACGAGCAAAGCAAACCGCGCGTGGGGGAAAAAAAAAAGACACCAAAAGTTCTGCTAGCAGAGGATGGTTTCGATCCATCGACCTCTGGGTTATGGGCCCAGCACGCTCCCGCTGCGCCACTCTGCTGCTGGTTGGACGAGCGGGCCGGGCGCCTTATGGGCGCGGCGCGCGCGCTCCATTCATGGGCTCCGCGCCCCCTCCAGCGGCCGCCCGGCGCGCGCCGCCATTGGCCGCTTCCCTCTCTGATTGACGCGCCGCTTCACCAATGGTTGTTGGGGGAGCGACCGCGATGGGCGGGCTGGGGGGGAGCGGCGGCCAATGAGCGGGCGGGTTGCTGCGGGGTCTGCGAGCGGCGCTTCATTGTCGGGAGCGGCGGCGACATGAGGTGGGGACGGCGGGACCGGGGGGACACCGGCACCGGGGGGACACCGAGACCGGGACCTTGGCGGGAGCGACCGGGGGGACACCGGCACCGAGGGGATACCGGGATGAGGGGAGGAAGGGGGGAAGTGGAGGGAGAACCGGGCCTGGGGGGACCACGGGGTCCGGCCCCGGGACACACCGGGAGTGGGGACCGCGGGACCGGGGAGACACCTGGAGCGGGCGGGGAACGGGAAGGGAGCGGCGGGAGCGGGGAGAACCAAGGGGAACCGGGGGTGGGGGAGGCCAGCACCGAAACCGGGGATGGGGGGACCCCGAGAGGCACCGGGGGGGCAGGATCGGGGTCCGGGGGTCGGAGCCCCCCGTCACCGCCGCTCCCGTTCTCTCCCCGCAGGGGCGATCGAGGCCGCGGCCGCGGCGGCCGCTTCGGTTCCAGGCGAGTCCCGGGGCCGGTCCGGTGCTGCTGCAGGCCCGGGCCGGTCCCTGCATGTCGCGACAGGGGCGGGAGGGGGCTCTGCGGGCCCAGGGAGTGAATTGGGGTTTTCTGTCCCCTGTAGGTTCCGGCCCTTTGTGCCCCACATCCCCTTCGATTTCTATGTGGTGAGTAACCCCCGCCCCGAGGGCGATTCCCGGGAATTTTCCGGGATTTTTCCAGGGTTAACGATGCCCCCCAGCTCTGATTTGCGGGGTTTGGGTTCTCGTGGTGTGGCTGAATTGAATGAATTCCCTAAAAAACCCACGCTAGAGGGTAAACGGGATAATGGGATCCAGGCGAGGAATAATGGCACAAATCGCTCCGGGATTGGGGTTTTTGGGATTGGGGTTTTTGGGATTGGGACCGGTAAATCCCTGGAGTGAGGTTTGTGTCTCTCCTCAGGGTGATGCCCCTACTTCCCTCAGGTGTTTCATGTACCCGTTTCCCACCTTTCCCAGCAGGAAATCCCCCTTTCCCAAATTCCCTGTGGACAGGTCACCCCAAGGCCCCGTGGCTGCAGACAACGGGGGATTAATGAGTTCATTTAAAAAATTCTTTAATAAACTTCATCAAACCCTCTGGAGGTGGGAGCTGCTGGACGCCCGTGCAGCTCCTGGAGGCTGGCAGGATGAAATCCCAGTGGGAATTGTGTCCCCTTCCAGTGTGAGATGGCTTTTCCCCGCGTCAAGCCCGCGGCAGATGAGACGGCCTTCAGCGAGGCGCTGCTCAAGAGGAACCAGGACCTGGCTCCCACCGCTGCCGAGCAGGTGCCGTGCCCAAAATTCCCCCAGATCCTCAAGATGGGGCTTGGGGAATCCAAAATTTTTCAGGAGAGGTGGAAAAATTAGTTAGTTCTCTGGAATAAGCGCCGTGGGGGGGATGCGTGGGGAATAATGTGGATTCTGTGCTCTGCAGTGGGGTCATTCCTGGGTGATCCCATTCCTTCCCAGGCTTCCATCCTGTCCCTGGTGACCAAGATCAACAATGTCATCGATAATTTGATCGTGGCACCGGGGACGTTCGAGGTGGTGAGTGCAGAGCTTGGGAAAAGAGCTCCGTGGGGAGGTGCTGGGACTGGAAAATGGGAGGATGCTCCTGGCCAGGGTGGGTTAAGGCTCGATGGTGAGCCCCCAAATGCGGCATGTGGGTTGAATTCCTGGGATTTTGGGTTGTTTTTCTGCCAGCAAATTGAGGAGGTTCACCAGGTGGGCTCCTACAAGAAGCCAGAGTGGGTAAAGGCTCAGTGCTGAACCCCCAAATGCGGCATGTGGGTTGAATTCCTGGGATTTTGGGTTGTTTTTCTGCCAGCAAATTGAGGAGGTTCACCAGGTGGGCTCCTACAAGAAGCCAGAGTGGGTTAAGACTCAATGCTGAGCCCCTAAACGCAGCATGTGGGTTGAATTCCTGGGATTTTGGGTTGTTTTTCCACCAGCAAATCGAGGAGGTTCGCCAGGTGGGCTCCTACAAGAAGGGGACGATGACGACGGGGCACAACGTGGCGGATCTGGTGGTGATCCTGAAGATCCTGCCCACCTGTGAGTGCCACCCGGGCGGGATCACAGCAACCCTCGGTGCCAGGCCCCGCTCCGACCCTTCTCCTCCTCCTTTTCCTTCTCCTTTTTCCCAGTGGAAGCCGTGGCAGCCTTGGGGAACAAGGTGGTGGAGAGCCTGCGGGCGCAGGACCCCAGCGAAGGTGAGGCCGCGCTCCAGGCCGCGTTCCCGTGGAGATTCCCGGCCCCTCCGGGCGCAATTCCCGCTCTTTCCTTGCAGTCCTGACCATGCTGACCAACGAGACCGGCTTCGAGATCAGCTCGGCCGACGCCACGGTGAAGATCCTGATCACCACGGTGCCGCCCAACCTGCGCAAGCTGGACCCGGAGCTGCACCGTGAGCGCCCGGCCGCGCCTCCCGCCCGGAGCCTCCGCGGTGCCCGCGGCCGCCTGGGAAAACCGGGAATTTCTGCTTCTTGCAGTGGACATCAAGGTGCTGCAGAGCGCCCTGGCCGCCATCCGGCACGCGCGGTGGTTCGAGGAGAACGCCTCGCAGTCCACGTGAGTCCGGGGCCCGCGGAGCCAGGGCTGGGTCCAGATCCTCCTTCTGGATCCAGATCCTTGTTCTGGATCCAGATCCAGCTCCTGGATCCAAATCCTCCTAGGTCCAGATTCTCATTCTGGATCCTAATCCTTGTTCTGGATCCAAATCCTCCTTCTGAGTCCAGATCCTCATTTTGGATTCAAATCCTTGTTTTGGATCCAAATCCATCTGGGTCCAGATCCTCCTTCTGGATCCAGATGCTCATTCTGGATCCAAATCCTCCTCCTGGGTCGAGATCCTCATTCTGGATCCAGATCCTCCTCCTGGGTCCAGATTCTCATTCTGGGTATAGATCCTCTTCCTGGATCCAGATCCTCATTCTCAAACCAGATCCTCCTTTTGGATCCTAATCCTCCTTCTGGGTCTAGATCTTCCTTCTGGATCCCGATCCTCCTTCTGGATCCAGATCCTCATTCCCGAGAACACGGAGCACAGTCCCGGTGTGGGACTGAGCCTCCTCCTGCCTCTGCTCCAGGGTGAAGGTCCTGATCCGGCTGCTCAAGGACCTGAGGATTCGCTTCCCCGGCTTCGAGCCGCTCACGCCCTGGATCCTGGACCTGCTGGTGGGGTCACCGATGTGGTGCTGATCCTGATCCCGGCAGGAGCTGGGATTCTTGCCCCAGGCTGGGATTCTTCTGTTCTTCCTGCCCTAATTCCTGCTCCTTTCCTCTCCAGGGGCACTACGCCGTGATGAACAATCCCACCCGGCAGCCCCTGGCCCTCAACATCGCCTACAGGTCCGTGGCATTCCCATTGCAGAAATTCCCGTTGCGGCTCTGTTTTCCTGGCAAAACCATTGGAATCTCATGGGCTGACTGGGAGATAAATCCAGCTCCTCCAGCTGGGATTTCCTGGTGGTGTTTTTGCTGGAAGGATCCAGTTTTAACCCAGAATGTCTCTGTGCAGGCGCTGCCTCCAGATCCTGGCGGCCGGGCTCTTCCTGCCCGGCTCCGTCGGCATCACGGATCCGTGCGAGAGCGGCAACTTCCGCGTGCACACGGTGATGACGCTGGAGCAGCAGGTGAGGAGGGGTCCCCGAAGGCCAGGGGGCTCAGGGGGCGTCCCTGTCCCCACACTGACCCGTCCCTGTCCCCAGGACATGGTGTGCTACACCGCCCAGACCCTCGTGCGCATCCTGTCCCACGGAGGGTACCGGAAAATCCTGGGACAGGAGGGTGACGCCAGCTGTGAGTGGGGCTGGGGGGTGTCCGGGTGGGGACGGGGCTGGGGTCTCCCCGAGCGGGCGCCCAGGGTCACCTCTTGGGGCAGACCTGGCCTCCGAGATGTCCACGTGGGACGGGGTGATCGTGACGCCGTCGGAGAAGGCGTACGAGAAACCTCCGGAGAAGAAGGAAGGGGAGGAGGAGGAGGAGAACCAGGAGGAGCCGGCGGCGGGCGAGGAGGAGGAGAGCATGGAGACGCAGGAGTGACACCTGCGCTGCCTGCAGCAGGTGAGGGGACACCGGCCTGGGGGTCCCTGCTCTGCCACCTGACGTGTCCCTGTCCCCTGTCCCTGTTTTGTACGTTGCACATTAAAGTGTCCCCCCTTTCCAGCGTGTCCTGCTTGCTCAGGTCCATGTGGGATGGATGGGAATGAGGCAGCTGGGGCAGCAGCAGAAGGATCCAAGATTTGAAGGAGCCACCTGGGGCTGCCCACACCCCACTTGAGGCAGCCCAAATCCCACCTGGGCCTCCCAAATTCCACCTGGGGGTGTCCAAATCCAACCTGGAGGTGCCCAGACCCCCCCTGCCAGCACCTGCCCGGCTCTGTTGTCCCCAAGGCCCCTCAGGGACGTGGGAACATCACGGACTCTCAGTCACTTTTATTCCAGCGGCCACAAATCTGGGAACACGGCTCGGAGTGTCCCGGGTCCCTCAGCTGCAGGTGATGGGGGACATCCCCTCAATTCCTGAGCTGGGATAAACAGGGATGCCTGCTCCCCTGGCTGGTCACCTGCTCTCCTGGCTGGTCACTTGCCCTGGTAGCCCCCGGCCTCCAGCATGGCTCTCCTCCGCACCGTCTCCTTGGCCACGCTGTGGTTCAGCCTCCGCAGCCGCTCCTGCACACGGCAAAAGTCACCTGTGAGCAGCTGAGGGGGGCTCCGGGACCCCCACCCCGCTGCGCCCCCTCACCTGGGCGTTCTGCAGGATGTTGTTGACCAGCACCACGCGGCGCCGGGCGTTCAGCAGCTTCTTCACGTAGGGGTCGAGGTCCAGCGCCACTTTCTGGTCCTCGTTGATGCGGCAAAGCTCTGGGGAGGGGTTTGGGTGAGCCCCCTGTGCCCTGACGCTGAGGGGGACAGGGGTGGCCCCCCGGCTTTGGCTCACCTGTGGCCAGGCTGTCGATGTGCTCCCGCAGCTCCACCTGGCTCTCCCTGTGCAAGGGGGACAGGTGAGACCCCGGATCCACGCCCCAAATCCGCCTCTGTGCCCCCAGTATGGGACCTGCATGCTCAGAACCCCCGGCCACCAACCCCAAGAACTGCCCACCTCACGTACCCCCAAAGCCCTTCAGCCCCAAAATTCACCCTCATGCACCCCCAAAGCCCTTCAGCCCCAAAATTCACCCTCATGAACCCCCAAATCCCTTCAGCCCCAAAATTCACCCTCATGCACCCCCAAAGCCCTTCAGCCCCAAAATTCACCCTCATGCACCCCCAAAGCCCTTCAGCCCCAAAATTCACCCTCATGCACCCCCAAAGCCCTTCAGCCCCAAAATTCACCCTCATGCACCCCCAAAGCCCTTCAGCCCCAAAATTCACCCTCATGCACCCCCAAAGCCCTTCAGCCCCAAAATTCACCCTCATGCACCCCCAAAGCCCTTCAGCCCCAAAATTCACCCTCATGCACCCCCAAAGCCCTTCAGCCCCAAAATTCACCCTCATGCACCCCCAAAGCCCTTCAGCCCCAAAATTCACCCTCATGCACCCCCAAAGCCCTTCAGCCCCAAAATTCACCCTCATGCACCCCCAAAGCCCTTCAGCCCCAAAATTCACCCTCATGCACCCCCAAAGCCCTTCAGCCCCAAAATTCACCCTCATGCACCCCCAAAGCCCTTCAGCCCCAAAATTCACCCTCATGCACCCCCAAAGCCCTTCAGCCCAACCCCCAAATCCCTTCAGCCCCAAAATTCACCCTCATGCACCCCCAAAGCCCTTCAGCCCCAAAATTCCCCCTCACGCACCCCCAAAATTCACTCTCACGTACCCCCAAAGCTCTTCCGCCCCAAAATTCACCCTCACGTACCCCCAAAATTCTCTCATGTACCCCAAAAGCCCTTCAGCCCCAAAATTCACCCTCACGTCCCCCCAAAATTCCCTCATGTACCCCAAAAGCCCTTCAGCCCCAAAATTCACCCTCATGCACCCCCAAAGCCCTTCAGCCCCAAAATTCACCTTAATGCACCCCCAAAGTTCTTCAGCCCCAAAATTCACCCTCACACACCCCAAAGCCCTTCAGCCCCAAAATTCACCCTCACGCACCCCCAAAATTCACTCTCACGTACCCCCAAAGCTCTTCAGCCCCAAAATTCACCCTCACGTACCCCCAAAATTCACTCATGTACCCCAAAAGCCCTTCAGCCCCAAAATTCACCCTCACGTACTCTCAAAAGCCCTTCACCCCCAAAATTCACCCTCACGAACCCCCAAAGCCCTTCAGCCCCACAGAACAGCCCTCCCCGGCTCTACCTGCCCCTCAGCCTTGCAGCCCCGGCCCGCCGCGCCCCGCCCCGCTCCCGGCCCGTCCTGTCCCGCTGCCTGCCGCTCTCCGCGGCCGCTCTCCGTGCCCGGACCTGACGCTGTGGACGTGGCGGTCGAGCTGTCGCACGGCGGGCCGCAGGAACTGCAGGAGCCCCTCAGCAAAGAGCTCCCGCGCCCCGGGGCCGCTCCCTGCCGCCATCTTGGCCACGGGCGCCGCGGGGGCTGCTGGGAAACCGAGTCCGCGGGGAGAGGAGGGGCCGCTTCCGGTACGCGCCGCGGGGGCTGGTGGGAAATGTAGTCCCAAGGGACTTGAGCACAGCTGGAAGCACATCTGGAAACGCATCTGGAGGCGCATCTGGCGGCACACCTGCACTGCTGAGCATCCGTCACAGGCCACAGATTCCAACCCCATCCATTAAACAATGGTTTAAACAATGTGGTGTTGGTCCTTCCACCTTGTTTTTGGTATCGGGGTTCGTTGTTACTTGTCTCTTCGGCTTTTAAAATTCTTTTTTTTTTTTTGGTTTATTTTCATACAAAAGTTCAAGCAGGAGGTGGAAATCAGCACCGAGGGCCGCACTACACCCAGGCCACAAGCCCTGACCCAATCCATTAAACAACTGTTAAACCAACACATTTTTGGCCACATTTTTTTGCCTTTTTTCCCCTCTTTTTTTGTTTTTTTTTTTGGCTGCCCCTTCCAGGAGTCAGGCGTGGGCGTCGGGCAGGGCGTGCAGGACGTGGTCCAGCAGCTGCAGGGCGCGGTGCAGGTGCACCTCGATCCAGCAGGGCGTGCAGGTGATGCTGGCCCGGGGGTAGTCGGGCCCCCAGCCCTTAACGAAGCTCAGCCTAACGAGGCACAGGCGCCGCAGGTCGTCCACGCCGAGCCCCGCGGCCACCGACAGCCCTGGGAGGGGGTGACACGGTCAGCACGGGGGGGTGGGACAGCCCCGCGGCGTCCTGTCGCCGCTGCGGTCACTCACCGATGGCCGGGGCGATGCCGCCCACCGAGCCGGGCCCCGGGATGCTGCCGGCCACCGCGGCGGCCTGGGCGGTGGCCGCAGCCTGGGCGGTGGCCGCCTGCTGCTGCATCTGCCGGTGGCACTGCCGCAGGTCAAACACCTGGGGGGACACGGGGGGACCCCTGAGCAGGGCGGCTTTGGGGTGGGGGGATCACCTTTGGGGCTCCTTCCATCCCTGGGGTCCTGCCACGCTGCCTAGAACCTCCAAAAATCCGGGCACAGAACCCACCCCCCCCACCCCAGGTTCTGGGGACCCCCGGGGAGCCCTGGGGACCCCCGAGGACCCCGACCTTGATGTGTGCTCCGGGGTACACCTTGTGCACGGCGTCGCCGGGGGCTCTGCCCGCCTCCCTGTCCAGGTAGAAGCTCTGCACGAACACGGCGTGGTCGCTGCGGCAGCGCATCCACACGTCGCCCTCGCCTCGCCGCTCCAGCTGCACGCCCTTGCCGATGTGCAGCCTGGGGGAGAGCCTCAGCACGGACCCCCAGAGCCCCCCAGAGCCCCCCAGAGCCCCCAGTTCAGCCCTGGGGGGCAGCTGGGGCTCTCCTGGCTGTCCCTTACCCACAGCACGTTGTTGTTGACCGAGGGGCTGGGCCCAAAGCTGCTGTTGTCCAGCTCTGGGGACTCCGTGCTGCTGCCAGGGTCCTCAAAATCCAGCAAGTTCCCCAAGGCTGCTGCTGTGGGCAGAGCAGAGGGGGCCCCCCCTCACCCCCCGTGCCCCCCGACCCCCCGTGCCCTCTCGCTGGCGGCGCAGCGCTGCACGTTGGAGAGCTGCCCCAGGCAGAAGCGGGCCCCCCCCGAGGGGTCCACGTAGCCGTCCACCACCACGGTGGGGCAGCTCGAGGGCACCTTGAAGATCTCCCCCACCTGCACGTCCTGCTCGAAGTAGGCGATGGAGCACCAGAACTCCGGCCCTGCATGGGGGGGCACGTGGATTTTAGGGGGGTCACGGCACCCCACGGGTGCTAAGGAGGGTGGGGGGCACTCACCAGGGTGGGTGGACACGGGGGGCTGGAGCACGGGGGGCCCTGCGAGGGGCAGAGAGGGGGTCAGCACACTGAAGACCCCCCCAGCCCTTGCCCCGTGCCCCCCAAACCTACAGCAGTGGTTGGGGTGGTGCTGGGGGGGCTGTGGATGGCTCTGGCTACCGGGGTGTTGTGGTGGGGGGGGCTGTGACCCCCCCAAACTCGGGGTGTAGATGGTGGCACTGCTCCAGCTCAGCGGTGAACCTGCAGGGGGACACAGGGGGACATAAGGAGGGTCCCCCCAAGGGGGTCTGGGGGGGCAGTGGGGTACCCCCATACTCACTGTGGTGGGGTGGTTTGGGGTACCCGTTCTGCGGGGGGGGCTGTGCCGGGGGGCCCTCGGGGTGGAGCAGGGGGTCCTGGGGGGTCTCCATCTGCACACAGTCATGGACAAACTCCTCCTTCACCGGGCGCGGGGGGGGCACTGGGGAGGGCGGGAGACCATGGGGGGCACGGGGATGCCCCCCTGCTGCGGGGGGCTGGGCTGGCTCCGGGGGGGCTCCCCGCCGGCCCCGGGCCGGGGTCTCACCTGTGCTCTGGATGCTCAGACCTGCGGGAGAGGTGAGGGGGGATTAGGGGTGCTGGTGACCCCCCCTTGGCGAGCCCCCCGTGCGGGGGTCCCGGCTCACCGCTGGCGGGGGTCCCCACGCGCTCGTAGTGGTAGGGGTTGACACAAACGCTGTCGCACTTGAGGTCGAAGGCGAACTGGCAGAATTTGACGGGTTTCAGCTCGTTCTTGTGCAGGTCGGGCCAGCGCCAGAGCCGGGCGTAGATGACGTGGGGGAACCCCTTCCTGCCGGCCACCTGCGCCGGGGGGGGACACAAGGGGGGAATGAGGGGCTGTGTCCCCTCCCCAGGGTGACAACACCGGGATCCCCCCGGGGTGACAACACCGGGATCCCCATCAGGGTGACAACACCGGGATCCCCCCATGGTGACAACAACGGGGTCCTCCTCAGGGTGACAACACCGCGATCCCCCCCATGGTGACAACACTGGGATCCCCATCAGGGTGACAACACGGTGATCCCCCCACATGGTGACAACACTGGGATCCCCTCCCAAGCCCCCACACCGGGATTCCCCCC